>NW_022170249.1:52152980-52231709 GCF_008802855.1 Photinus pyralis
GAAACAACATTGCAGCATATTTATCGGACTTTATACCAAGAGTTTCTAACGCGCGTAATTGAGCTTCTAGATTATCGTACAACAGAGAAAGATCTACTTTATTGTCCGAAGAAGTATTATTGATCACTAATTTTAGCAACTCCCGCACGTATACTTCTATCTGTAAATCGTCCCGCCCGAATCTCGAAATTAAACAGTCCACTATTTTAGCATAGTTGTCCCCAGTGGCAGAAAAACTATCAACTAATTGCCTTGCCCTGCTACCCACCAAAGTACTTTGCACCAGATATTCTACTTTGTCATTTAAATGTATATCCGGATCGTTGTGGACCTTTTGAAACTGGGACCAGAAGGGCAACCAATTTCTAATACTCCCGTCAAACTTCTTAAGCTCTAGAGTAGGTAACTTAAATTTGCGCCTACCTGATCTGCCTCCTACATTACTTTCCGAGGCTACGGAGTTTACCTCTTCATCTAGTTCGCCTCGCGGCTTCTGTAACAAATCCTCGGCTTGTGCGTTCAAGTCAGTGAATTTCCTAATGTAAACTTCACTACCATCCATCTCTGCCAACAATTCTGCTTCACTTCCATCACTTTCCAATAGAGACTGGTATATATCACTGTCAATTCTTCTTAGATCATCATATTTCTGTTTCAAAATACCCAGCGATACAGAGATTAAACGTGCCTTTCCTTCCGGCGCCGATAAAAAGTCTTCTAATTCTTTCGCCGATTTAGTGAAGGTGGTACGGAGTACTCTACGATGCCTTTTGGGTTGATCCATGATTGTCAATGTATACCTGAACAAACTGTATACGTTTTTTTTATCGCAGACAACAATCGAAAACAATTATTCCAGGGTGTCACGGTCGCCAAATGTTCAGTATTAACACAAAACTATCCGTCTTGCATTAATTAAACGGTTCGGTTTTAGAAATAAAAGTCTTTATATAAAAAATTGTTTCTGTCACGTCAAAAAACTTTATTCTCAATGCCATCTCATATATATTTAAAAATTAATTAATTCTAAGTGTCTCTGACAGCTTGATATCGCTAGACCTATTTTCGTTCATGTTCACTAAAAGCGGTCTATGTGTATCAAAATACTTTCTAAAACGATCACCCGTTACAATCTATCCATCAGCGCACACGAAAACTCTCCAACGGAAAGCTTAAGGTCTTGAAATTGAGTACGAGTACCTGTAACAATCACATTTGGTGTCAAAAAGTGACAGGTCATCAAAGTGACAAGGGCCATTTTTTTTAAAGCAACCACTATTTTTATTACATATCCAGTGTACTTTTTAATATTTAATGCAGAAGTACGCCACTGACCACAAATGTAAAGTACGTAAATAGCAAACTTTTTATAATTTTCCTTATCGTAAAATGTATGGCGTTCAATTTTCCCGCGACTCATCGGTGATGGTAGTCGGTGAACGTGTGTTCAAGCTAAACAGTTTGAAAAGTACCTACAGCAAGCAAACTTCAGTGGATCCTAATCGTACTACATCTTCCAAATACCAGTACCAAAAAGTATAATTAATAGATTTTAACATTATTAACTGGAATACACCGGTTACTTCATCTAATTAAAGAGGATGTATCTGCAGTTAACATAACTAGAGTAATTAATTTTTGCGAAGAATTCTTCAATGTAAGATCAAAACGTAAGATACGTCAATAAACGTTAATTTAATGAGCTGTACAGCGTTTAGTTTAAGACGGCAGTTCCAAGTTATAGAGTGTTTCAAGATCGATTGTGCGTATATTTAGTTTATTCAACTGAACGGCTTTTTGGAGCAAACGTCTGCAGCTATTCAATTTTTATACTGTCACTATACTTGCGAAATTCACTCTGATTGCTACCTTAAACCGTTTCAGTTACAAAATACATAGGAAGTTGGTAAATTAATCGAGACCGATTTCACACAATAAAGGTACCGGTTTTCGTACCGCTTTTAAAGTGGATCCTTCTTGTCAATCATGTCGGTGCTTATAAATAATTCAGTAGAAAATAGCATAATTGGTAGGTGTGAGCAACACGCGCAATTTTTCAATAATTAATTTTTTCTACAACTGTCAAAAAAACCTGTCATTTTCTGACGGATTTCGAAACGCGAAGTACTAGATTTTTAATCGGTTAATTAATAAGTAAGGTTGCTCTTGACAACGTGCGCGAAATCGTCAACAGTGAAAAAAAGTATTTCGCGCACGGGACAAAGTTGAACTTAAACAGCAATTTAATTAACAATCGGTTCAGTTGTAGAAAAAATATTGTATATAACGCTAGCGCGAACATTTCACTGATATTTTAACTCGGCTTCGCCTCGTCAAAATATCTTCAGTCTCAATGCGCGAAATTGAACTTCGCGCTCTTGTTATATAAATAACTATTTTATAGGGCGACTACAGCAGACAGCTTGTCTCACTAAACAAACCGAAATTTGCATAGGGAATGCTGCTAAACACTAGGAATGTGCTTTGAAACTATCACTAATCTGGTTATACTTAAAATTTCAAAATTTACAATGATTACGGCATTCCTTCCAGATTGTCAGTACAAGATTAAGACGAGGTGCACAAATTGCGATTACTTACGAAGTTATGCAAGCACAACCGAAATTTGCCGATTTTGTTTTTAGTTTTTTCTTTTGTGAGCAATCAGAGAAAAATAAAAACCACGTTCTCATTTCCATTTTTTGGGCTTTACAAGACAGAGATTTGTAATACGTCTCGTTTCGGAGAAATCATCATCAACTTTATTTTTTATAGTACTGAGTATGAGTGTAAACTCTACAGCCCTAGTCACGTTTCTTTTCTAACTTACCCCAATTTAACCCTCAATAACAATAATAAATATGACAATTTTATAAAAAAGATCACCTTGTAGCTGACAAATTGGACTAATTTATAGGGATGTCATTTTAAATGATATATAACAATGTTTCCGAGTACTTTTAATAAAATTTAATGCGATTTCTTAAAGAGAACCGCTCGTTATTTTGAATACAGGTCATATAGGATTTCGTTACTTTAATTATAGCATTTTCTGGAATCAATGATTTCCCTGTGGTACAAATCGGTACTGCCTTTCTCGATTGGATGGTTCCCTATAACCGGATACTATACACGAAATCTGAATCTCCAGATGTTGCTGAAGTTTTCTGAATATTTTTTACGATAACGGTATGCAAATTTTCTTGATTTATTGCCCCTCTCTTGTTCTGGGCCCTGAACACGTTTTCGTGCAATTCCAGAGTGACCCGCATAATGCGTTTTAGAGGGGCCCTGCATAAGGTCTTAAGTTTTTCTATACTACTCCGGTATTTACCTTATGAATTAGGAAAACTGCAGGAAAACCTCTTTCGGAGTAGCCGGCAGAATGCTCGCAACTGGTCTAAGGAAATTCCCATCTCCGCCACAGATGACATTCTTATTTAAGCTCAGGTTCGGCTGTGTCGCCCAACGCTCTACCACTGAGCTACACAGTCGGTCAAATGATCGGCCATGAACTTTTTATTTATATCGTCTGGGAACATTACACCTTTTGCGGTCTTGTCTCTTGCTGCTTTATCAATGAAGTTATATGAGGAGGAATTGAAATCCCCCTCAATGTCCATGCAGCACACTAAGGTCGATGCTGGACATGCTTTTCTCATTCTTTATAGAGTCAATTTTGGTATTCATATTGGTCGGTGTGAAGGATTTTTTTCTTAAGAAACTCTTCCCTTATGTATTGCCCTACTATTCTCCCCATCGTTTTAAGGATGAAGGGCGATAGGCTGATAGGTGTGTCGCACTTGGGTTGGTCGTTCAGCCTCTTGCCTGTGTTAGGGATAAAAACCACGTCTACCTTCCTCCAGTCGTTGGGGATGTAGATTATGGAGTAGCTCCCCCTAAAAAGTTCTACTAGTATGAGCGTTTATATCTCAGTCCCTTTTATAATGAAAATGGAGAGAATTCCATCTCCTCCGGCTGATTTATATGGATTGTGTAAGCCCATAGCCCAACGAACTCTGTTTGCTGTGAATATACCGCCACTAAGACCGAAGCCATATTTAAGCTACAGTTACCCCACTTCGGTGAGTACGTGATTTTTTAGGACAACAAAAAGGGTAGTGAGAATAGTTTTGGATAGCGCAGTATAAGTATACAATTCTGGACTTCAATAAACATTCAAATAATAGTAGGCAAGGAATTCACTAATTGACAACCCTTAATATGAATCTAGGGTTTTTGAAAAAAATGGTGTTTTTCGGAGGCAACCAAAATATGCCAATTTTCAAGTGGCGCTTGAGCCCGAGCTATTCGTCGAGGAAAAAGTGGAATCTGTAGGAAATTTTATGTACTTTCATTTTGAATAGGAAGGTTATTTTGAAAAAGTTGATAGTTTTCGAGTTGTTAGCACAACACTGCCAAAAATATATATTTTTTGAGATTTACCAGCGAAAAATTGCATTCCGGTCCCTCCACACTCGATCTGACAAACCTTAATAATAGTTCCTCCTGCAATCCTCCTCCAAATTTACTTCTTAAGCGTTACTATACAAGAAAGTTTTGGAGCTTTTTAGTATTATATCTCATTAGAATAGAGAGATCATATTATAAGCTGTAATTTGGTGTAGCCCATTGGTGCAAGGTTGACACTACAACAAAGATATTATGTCCCGCACCCTATTTAAATTCCTATCAAAATTAGGAATTACAACTGTTCCAGTTCCATTGAGATCTGCAACCGTTTTTAATACGTTACCATTTAATTATTTCAAAATTGCTTTGTTTACTTCTTGGTAAGTTACAAATTAGTCCTCAAAACCTTGAAAGAATGCAATAATCCTGCAGCATAATTGGCATCTTTGAAGTTTAAATGGTTTGTAAGTTTCGAAAAAAATTGCTTATAATCCATAATTCCTACGTTTTACCTGTACCTCTCAGGAGATTCGTATGACATTCTCCCATTGTATATCGTAATATCTGAAATTTTATTAATAATAAATAGCTTCAAAACGCCAATGAGAAAAATTTAAAGAATTTCAGACGTAATGTCTTTTTCAGATCAAGGGAATATCACAACTCAAGCTTTAATGACCATGTTACTTTGCTTTACAATCTTGATCGTCCGCTGCTCAATGAAAGTGATTCTTTATGATGCTAATCGTGCACTTAATTTTCATAAAAATAGCTTGGCAAAATCGCAGTGTATTTTACTTTGACTGCAAACATCGGAGCTTTTTACTTACGAATGCTTCGGCTTCGTTAAAGTGCTAAATTATAAATCGTAATTAGCTATGGCTCGAACCTAAAAGCGGCTCTTTTGGACTTATAATGACTGCAGTTTACAAAGCGAACCCGATTTGTTTTTGTAATGCTTGAGATTGTTACGCAAGGAAAAATTCGGTGGTTTAACTTGTACAGCCATAACTAAGACACCGACGTCATGTTAATTTACGTTAATGAAAATTGTAGAAAATTTGTTTATCGCTGACTCAAATGCAATTAATGAATTTGGTAAGACTACCATAAATTCCTCCTTTATGTGAAACAAATTCCTTTTTAAGTGTTTAGTGCCCTTTCTCTTTCGTTTAAATAATCTATGTTGACACACTTAGTAAATCCTTGAAGGAATCGCACTTCCTTGATATCCGTAAAGTCGTCGAGAAGCAATTATGTCCTTAAATATTACTATTAATTATCTGAAAAGGTGAATATCATTGAAGGTAGCACGTATAATTGCGTCACAGTTATGAAATTGCAGTTGGTTAGAATATCACTAAAAAGTTACTTAAATTTCATTCTATAGTCGATCTTATGTTATCTTTCACTTTTTACCATTTTAAAAGTTAATTAAGTAAAAAATTCGTTAAGCCGCTTGTGAGCAAGAGGCGAAGAGTGCACTTTCAAATTTGTTTAGATTTGAATAGCCCTTAAGGACATTTCATAACTTAAAGAGAATACAAACATGAAATTATTTTTAATTTCTGATCGAATGACAAGAATCCTAAGCCTGTAAGTGGTGTCCGTAGTTCCGGAGCTTTTGTGACTCAGACAGACAGAGACATCAAGAGCGAAAAAGTGCACTTTTTTATATTTTTTAAGTGAAAGTGCACTAAAAAAGTTGGTGCATTGAATTTTTAGGTGGTTAAGAATTTATTCTTTTTTTAACGATGAAAAATCGACCAAGCGATAGTTCAGTGTAGGTACTACATTAAATTGTAAAAACAAATAATATGACTAGTATGCTTGATCTACTAACGGGCGATCAAAAATGAGTTGCTGTCGAGTCGCCTTTGGAAGTTCAAGTTAAATACGATTTCCCATGTAAACAAAAGTTCCAAAGGTGACTCGACAGCAACTCATTTTTGATCGCACAGTAATAGGTAGGTATAATTTGGTACGGGGCCCCTCATTACAAAAGAAACTGTTTTTTTTTCTTTTTTATAAGATTCAATGTTAGTGATGTCTATTGATTTTTATATTATACACGCAGGACTAGCTCAATCGGTTCAATACTACACACATCTATGGTTACTTTTCTTTTATAAATAATTTTGAAATGACTGTCTAACTTTTTAGTGCATTTTCCAAAAGGATGCATTTTTTAGGCTAAGAGGGAGACCTAGGCTAACTTCTCAGTATCTACCTTGTATGAAATTTCACCAGAAATAGTTTCAGCAAAAAATATTTCATGGTTTCTGGGGGGTGGTGGGGTGGCTGGAGCCTTTAGCACAGGGTCAGGGGTGTGGGATTTTTAATATGTTGTTTCTGACACCTAACTGAACATATTCCACCAATTTTCTCTTTTCCACTCAAAATGTCCAGTTTGATGTTTTTATCGCCTCGACTATTTGAAACAAACAGGAAAAATAAATGCTTACTTTCTAATTAAGATTCGTTACGTTTTAACTTACATTATTAGAATCATTTAGGGGTTCTTTTTTTCAAAGCTAATTGATTTGATACAATTCAAATCTAAAGAAATTCTACGGTAGGGGAGACCGGGGGAATTGTGGCCCCCTAAGCATTTTTAGAAATCTGGAGCTCAGTTTATGAGGAATCTCCACCAAAATATAGGAATAAACTTACCAGACTTTTCTACGTATAAATATATTTTCGAAAATAAAGAAAACAGAAAACTTTTTTCTAAAAAAAAAACAAAAAAACCATTGTATGGTTACAATATTACCCCATAAAGTTGGGGTAATGGTAGCAGGGGTGACACTATTACCCCGTACATAATACGATGCGAATTACCTACCTACAGGCAATAATCACAAGTATATATTTTTTGTTCGGTGTCTGCACACGCTTTGTGTGCCCAGTTGGTACATTGGCAACACTTGAGTCATAATTCTCTGTTTTTCCCGAATTCGCCACATACAGAACATATATCTTTTTCTTTGATATCTTTATCATCTTCCGTGTCGTCGCAATCTTCTTCATCTGTACTGTCTACCTTATACTTTTTTGATTGTTGATTTCTTGTAAAACATTCAGAAAGTACCTATTCATTTTCTTTATTTTCAGAACAGGTAATATGAAAAGCACAATTTATAAAGGACCTTAGTGTACATCCAGCTCTTCCTATATAATGCCAAATAACTGAGTTCTTCTCCGCCTCAATAATGGTAAAAGCTCTTGACTTTTAGGTTTTGTATCTGGAAGTCTAACTACCAGCATGGATTCTCCATCTTCTATGTAGTCTACGTTCATTTTTAACAATTCCTCTGATCTGCAAGCTGCAACTTCCTCCAATATCCATAATTGTCATGTCACAATCTACAACCACAAACTTTGAAAGCATGAGCATGCAATGTTTGACACAAACTAACCTTTATCAGCAAGTGACATCTTAGGGGATGAAAGAACCGCCTTCATATGCTTCGTCACTTTCGTCTTCAATATTTTTAGAAGGGTTTACAGGCATGATTTTACCACAATAAACAATTCTTAATTTTTGTTGACAGTTACAAACAAGCGAGCGTAACTATGACCACAGAATACGGCCTTATTTTATTTTATTCTGTGACTATGACACCCTAAAAAGCCTACCTTACTTTTTCATAGTTTTTATAGCATATTAATTTTCAAATGGATTCAGATCATTGGAAAAAATAGTATAAGTAACACTGGATTAAACTAGTTTTTGTTTCCTCAAGAATATTAAACCATTCTTTCAGGAACAAAAACTCTTTTTAGCCCCTTGTTACTTAATATACTATTTTCATTTTTTCATATCTATGAAAATACATGAACGAAAATGACGTTTTTCTTTTTTTTGGCCATAACTGCTATTTGTGAAGCTACAAGAAATGATGAATAAGAAAATTAATCAGCATACAAATTTTACATAACTTTGCCTGTTCAACCGACTTTGTATCTCTTAGTGCTTGTTCACAATGGACATAAGCTATAACTTTCAATTGTGACGAGTAGTTTCAAAACGGCAGCTCTAATTTTTTTTGGAGAGCACAGGGCGTGGGCAAGGATAATAGATGCTGAGATGGTATTATTATTGGGCGCCACTTCCTTTGTCGTAGAAAAAAAACGAAGAAAAATATTGTAAAACAATATTGCATTTAATTGAACAATGTTACTAAGCACAAATGTGGCAAAGAAATGGTAGACTAATTCTTATTGATAATTAAATAGTAATTGATGACCCGGGTCTTTTGCAATGCAACAAATAACTAATTAACATTACGCGCTAACATTAATCGAGCGCAATAGGACAAACAATTTGAGTAAGTATAATTTTACATAATCTCTAATTTCTATTTAAGGTCGGCCCACACCCATACGTTCACAACATGCATACGAAAAACACGCAAAACATGCACACATATAATTGCCTTATCTTCAGTTCATGAAGTTACTTATCTTCGGGCGGTCGCCAGGTGACCAGTGGATTGGCCCACGACGATATCAAATCTACTGCTTCGAATTTCACCAACGGAATTAATTTCGTTTAAGGACTCCAAGACCAGATAACACGGAAAATTCGATCGCCATAAAATCTCGAACACTTCGTAAAACAGCTTTGAATGCATGTACCTATAAAAAACCCTAAAAGACGCAAGGCAATTAATCTAGTTTTAATCTTACCCCTAAGTAGAGGGTTTTAAACACTATGACCACTGCGGTCTAATTAATAATTTGTTTGTAAAGCCAAGAAAGTTTTGCAAATATTAACGTAAATAATTCAACCTTTATCGTTGAACGTCTGGCTCGTTCTGCCTCGAATTTTTAAAGATTATTTCCCTATTCAAATACGAATAAATGCAATTTAAATTGACTAGTGCCCTCTATCTGCACTATTATTAAAATGAACACGTTACAAAGCGTTACAAAAACATAACAGATACATAAAACATAATATTGACATAAGACATAATTTTACGCAGGTGGAGAAAATGTTCACAGTGACCGTAGATTATAATTATCTGCGTAGGCGCAAATCCGAAATTTAAACTCGGCAAAACGTCAAGAACATAGCAATATTATTTGTGGTGTATATGTGTGTGTCACTGAGATGAAAATTTCAACAGTTTTATTGCTTTTACTGTTAAGAAGACAGAGAGACAAAGTTGTTACAAAACAAAAACGGCGTTGGTGGGTCAGACCTATAAATCGAGACCGAGAGAAAAGGGGAGAATTTAAGCATTTAAGCGTGTCTAGAAATGAAGCTGCATGATGAAGAATGGTTTTTTTCATACACCAGGATTATTCGATCACCTATTAACCTTATATCTTTTGTCCCCTTTATTAAACAAATAGGGTTTTAATCGCACCAAACTAATTAATAATTCGACGTCTATACGTTTTCCATGTCGTGTTGGATATAATCAAAGAACAACACACGAAGGACCAAACCACACCAAACTATGAAATAATGCGCCAAAAACTATGTACCAATTTAAAAATAACCAGATTATGTTGGCAGAGAGATGTCATCGACGTTAGACGTAGTAACTGAAATGTCAAACCAACAGCGCAGTGCTGCGTCTTTGTACCCAACAGAAATAGGTACACCTAATTCCACTAGATTTTTCATAAAACCTACGTAAAGTTGAAACCGACCCAACTTTATGTATTTTTTATGTACCGTTTCGGTAGGACATAAAACATACGCAAACATTTACAAAAAAATAAACATTATGTAATCATTGTGAACACATACGTTGGTTTGCTACTATTCAACATTATGAATTATGTATCTGTTATGTTTTTGTTACGCTTATGTCCATTGTGAACAAGCACTACGGTTTAAGAGATCCCTATAGTGGAAACAAAAAAAATCACCCCGTATAAAGTTGAAATTTTATTACCTTTTCACCTATAATTTCACAAAGTCTTAACTGTGGTCGCCTTCAAAGTGGTCTCAGCTTTCCTCAGGTCAAAAGTTTTTTCAGGCAACTTCAGCTATCCAATTACATTCATTGAGAGCTATAACTCAAATCCAAGTTGACCAATTTTCCAGCTATTCAGTAGAATCCGCGCGGCTCAAAAACCAGGAACAACAAATGCGGCATAAACAAAAATGTTCCTTTGACCTTACACAATCACGCCATATGTCAGACACCAAGACGCCTTATGCTTTCAACACACAATTGAAGAGTCAGGAGCGTATTTAAAGACCACTCGCCTAATATGTACAAAATGACAAAATTTAGGACCATACTGGAAAGTACCCTTACAGTACTCGTACCTTACTTTGTTGAATATAGGACAAAGAACCTTCTTTAACATTTTGCATTTTATTTTTAACATCAGTTTATCGTATCGAAGTTTCATATTAGAATATATCTATATACAATTTATGGTTATTAAATTATTTTGACTTCTAACAAAAAATGGCGGATGCAGACGATACCTGGAAAATTGATTACTTGAGTTGTAGTTTTGTTAACCTATTTTTAACAGTGCATAGAGAAAGAATATGGCCAATTTCAAATGTACGCCAATAAGGAACGCTTGAGATGTCCCATCTTCCAAAACAAAATAATACTCGACCCTTAATTTTCAACAACGCAATTTTGACGTCTTATAATTTAAATTGTCCGATATGCAGACCTGCGTAACTCAGATGAGTTTACGTTAGTAGCTCTAACTTTGGCTACAAGGATCCTGGGTTCGAATCCCAGGTAAGGCATAGTCATAGAATATCCTAACTAACAATGATCTGATCGGTTTATGGATTTTTTAGAATTTTGAAGTAGAATAAAAATTCGTAACAAAGATAAGTTTGCTTAAATTTACGGAAAATCCTAGTTGCCATCTTTTGAATGGAGGTGAACCGATGTAAATATCCCTTTTAGCCCTGCGCCCGTAAATAGCAATACTATGTCTTGGGTTAGATTGCTGTTTGAGAAAAGCAGGAAAATGTTAATTTAACTTGGAGATAAAGTTCCATTCGGTGTTCTAGATGTTTACCTACCCTAATATAATCAGCGGAGTGTTTCTATACTACGCGGATCGCTCATCTTAAGGTTCCTTAAGGCAAAATAACACTTACCTGTGTACGATATTCAAACAGAGTCCCACCAATACAAATCCGAAGCAAAAAAGTAACATCGAATCCTACCTAGAACAGATAATGTCTACTTATCCACGATCATGGCCAATTAATTCAGTAACTCGCAGGAGAACCTAACACCCCACGGTAGTATTGAACTGTCCTGGATCTCCAAACACTTAAATTGGGGTAGAATGCGTCGTTGGAGATTGCCTTGGCTTTCTGAAAGAACCCTCGGCTAATAACCAACCACCGAACGTTATGACTCTCATTGCAGGTCAAATTCACCCTCTAACTCCTTTTTTTAACAATGAGGCCTTAGATTTTTCATATTAATTCACCATGACCTTCGAGTATTCTAGTAAATAGGTTACTTAGGGGTGATTCCACGCCCATGACGCTATCCGGGATGCTTCCGATGGATCATCGGGATTATTGAGAATTCTTAGTTTATACTCCTCTATGAATTATTTACGAAAACATTCTGTAACGGCTTATAGTTAGGGTCGAAGACCTCACTTGCATGAAATAGAATTGAACCTCTACGGCACTGGCAAACAAATGTATGACAATTACTTTTTAATCTTGTAGAAGTTGGGCCCTTTATCTCCTCTCAAAACCTGAAATTCAAAATCTACTGCTCTGGTTTTATTAAGCTCTAAATACGCATAGGACTTTAGTTGGCTAATGGCGGTTTGCACCGACAAATTTAAGTGGAGCTTAGCTTAAGCGTAGCTTAAAATCCATGGCAACTATTATTGAGACAATGGTTGCCATGCACCGATTAATTATTATCTTTAAATTCTCTGCCATATGCTGTTGTATACAAACTTCTTATTTGTCTCACAATGCGTTATCCAATAACGTCACTCCACTTTAAGGAACTTGCTTTTAACCAGCCGTTACTGTTGGCGATCCGAACAAAAACCTCTTCGTTCCTTCGCGTGTATTTGTTTATTCGCACACATATGTATGCGTCCAAGTAACTCGCAATTTTTCACAAATCCGAATTTATTTAAATGTTCCTCCACCGCGTACTCAAAATTTAGTAATTCTTGCTACTTAATATGTGTTTATCCGAAGTTAAATTGCTAATTCAATATTACTACTATTCGGATAGATTCCACTCACTAATTTCACGTCTCGGTTCCCCAAATTCCAACCGCAAATCACTTCTGATCGGTTGCAGTGCTCTGTACATCAGGATTCGTTCGACCCAACAGATCGGTGGAAGCGCTCCGCGTCTGAATCCGTCCTGGTCACGGCGTTGGGTGCTCCGTACTCCACGATTCGTGCGAGCCGGCCGATCAGTGCTTGGTACGTCTGAGTCCAACCCGTTCCAAGACTCTTGTTGGCCCTCGTTCGTTATGAGACTGGGTTATCGCACGGGAGGATGCGTAGTCTCGCACTTTATTGCGCATGAGAGTGACGCATTCCAGGTCCCTGCGGGCCCGATCGTCGGAAGGCCCCCTTCATGGGAGTTATGTTTCCAGCGTGAGTGTTTCCGGGACTAAGTGGGCCCGGGTATTAGCCGGCTAATGTGATAAGTCTCTTGCAGACCCTCATTTAGTTCCAAAAATGACGGAAAGGATAGCACACGGGTGTAGCATGTTTGTTTAAGTGGTGCTGAGTATCATAGTTAAGAGTAGCTATGTAGCTGAATGCAAGACAGAGGTGCTCCTTGTGTTATTACAGTGGTCCAAGCCGGGAGCAGCCATGGAAACCAGATACTGTTAGAGGCCTAGGTGATCCTGATTGCTCGATTTATTGATGATATGTGATGATATGTACATCAGAAATGATATTACTTTTTCGGTTATAAATGTTGCAGCCACATGTGCAGCTATAGAACAAATTTGGGTCAAAATTAAAATAAATGGGTTAACACTATCAATTGGAGCTATATATAGGAGACAGGAATTTAGCTGCGCTGAATTTTTATCAGTGTTGGAGGATTCTCTCACTGCTCTTTTGCCCAGTACCGATGAACTCCTCTGCCTAGGAGATTTCAACATAGACCTCCTAAAATTTAATGATGTGCAGTGTGTACAATTTAATGTGATGATAGATGCCCTTGGTTTGACGCAAATTATATCAGAACCCACAAGAATTACTCGAGATTCGGCTTCGCTAATAGACTTAATTTTAGTACATAATAATCAATCTGATAGCTCAAAATTAGTGCATTGTGGCGTTGTCGATATGCATCATGATTATCCCTTACATGACAATTTAACTAAATACAATACTTTCTGTACTTACCGCAGTTTTGAATATTTTGATTTCAATGATTTTCAAAATGATCTAGAATCTATTAACTGGCACATGATTTACGAAATGCATGATATTAACGATAAAATTGAGTTTCTTAACGAGTCCATTCTCTCCCTGTTTAATAGGCACACCTTTATAAAAACTATAAAAATTTCTAAACCATATGCTCCTTGGCTTACAAATAACGCCAAATTTATGATGGGACTAAGAGACAAAGCATATAGGAAATTTAAACGTACACACAAAGCAGCCCACTGGGAATATTACAAAACGTTACGTAACTATACATCTTTTGCAATTAAGCAAGATAAAAAAGCGTATCTGGAATACAAGCTTCGTAATACTTCCTCTAGAAATTTATGGAAAGAACTAAAAAAATTAGACATTTACAGCAGAGCTAAAACAAAGCATTTACCTTCTCATCTACAAGACGTTAATCAAATTAATTCAAATTTCCTTAGCACATGCAGTGCAAATGATGATGTCGGGCTCACAAATTTTTGTAATGGTGTTCTTAAGTGCAACATTACATCCAAACTAAAGTTTTCAGGTGTGTCGGAAACAGAGGTGCTCAAATACTTAATGAGTATCAAAACTAATGCTGTGGGGTGTGATGGTATTGGTGTTAGAATGCTGATATTGTGCTGTCCATTTGCTGCTCCTTTTATGACCCACATTATAAATTCCTGTCTCAAAATAGCGTGTGTCCAGATATCTGGAAATGTGCTAACGTTATTCCCCTGTCTAAAATTAATAATCCACAAGAATTTAAAGATCTACGGCCCATTAGCATCCTGCCGGTATTATCTAAAGTTTTTGAAAAGATTGTGGCACAGCAAATTACTTCACATCTTAATAGGTACCATATTCTCCCAGATGCACAATCAGGATTTAGGAAAGGTTATAGCTGCACCACAGCATTGCTTAACATTACTGACGATATCCTGGCTGCCACTGATAAGGGTATGTTAACCGCTCTAGTAATGTTAGACTACTCCAAAGCATTCGACACCATCAGTCATCGCACTCTTGTAGCAATTTTGCATTTTGTTGGATTGGATACTGCGGCCATCGCACTTATTGGTAATTACCTACATTGTCGTCAGCAAAGAGTTATTTTAAATAATGCTACATCCATGTTTCTTCCCATTACCCCAAGGATCAATTCTTGGTCCCTTGTTGTATACTATATATACATGTAATTTCGGTAGTTGTTTACGACAATGCAGATATAATTTATACGCGGATGACACCCAACTGCATCACACATTTCACGAAAATGATATTGGCACTGCAATCTATGCTATTAATAAAGATGTGGAGTGTTTAGTTGAATTTTCCAAATCGCATGGGTTAAACATCAATCCTAACAAAACTACAGTCTTGCTTTTTGGGAAAGACAAAATTAAACAAAGAGTAGCTAGCCGTATTTCAAATGCAATTGTTGTTAAAGGTGTCAATATTCAGATTTCGGATGTCGCTAAAAATCTTGGATTGATGATCGACTCTAAGTTAAGATTTTCAGATCACATTTCCTTGTGCATAAAGAAAGCTATTTGTAATCTTAAACTAATTTATAACCAAAGAAACTTTTTAAACAGTAAAACTAAAATGCTTCTTTGTGAATCGCTAGTTTTGTCCCAATTTAATTTATGTGATGCTGTGTATGGGCCCTGTCTTGATAGTGCTACCGAAAAAAGGATTCAAAAAATACAAAATTCTTGCTTACGGTTAATTTTTGGCATTCGTAAGTATGAATCAGTTGAGTACAAGTTGTTGGAAACGAATTGGTTGAACAAATGAACATGTATAACAGAAGAAGGCTACATGCAGCATGTTTATATCACCAGATAATTACTACCAAAACTCCCTCGTATCTCTATAATAAAATACAGTTCTCAGCACAACTTCATGATTTCTGTTTAAGAAATAAAAGTTTACTCATTATACCTAACCATAAATCGCAACTATACAAGCGATCTTTTTCATATAATATTGCGAAATATTATAATGAGTTACCTGATTCGTTTAAAACCTTAGCCTCTGATCATTTTAAAATTTAAGCTACATGTACGCCATTTCCTAATTAGCAGACAGTAATTTACTCTCATCTTGGGATTAAGTGGTAGAACAGTCGCCTAATTTTGGCAAGACTGAACTTCGTCCCTTTGGACACTCCTTTTCTTCTTTTTTTTTTAAATTGTTTTCTTGTTTTGTTATTATATATTATTGAGGTGGAAGTATGTCCAATAAATGGCTTATTATTATATTATTATTATTATATAGTTGTGTCCCTCATATATGAAAGAGTGGTGTTAAGTTGAAGTAAATTATGGCATCGATGCGTATAAAAAGTCACATTTCTGTAAGCAACGGGAAACAAAACGTGTTAAAACATACACAATTTACATTGTCAAGTGAAGAGAATAAACGCAATGTAAGTTTTTTATACGGTAAAGTGCGGCCTTCCCGCAAAGCGCCTTCACTGCACCCTCCGCCAGAAGCATTATTACGGGTGTCTGAATGAATCCATTAATTCTTTAATCATAGCTAGATAACGTCAAGTGACCTCGGATCATATATCTCGGTTGCAAGACAAAAGAATAAATTTACAAGCAAAGTCATTGTCCGCCATACCAACCACTATGGCTTGTAAAATGAGACCAAGTGTTGGACACAAGAAATAAAAAATTTGACAATGATTAACTGACTCGTGAATATCGACCAGAACACTACCATCTGGAAACTAAAAACCGCTCAGGTTAACCATCGATAAAAAGCACAACATTATAATACACATATAAATTGAGTGGCGAATGAAAATTATTCACATATATCACACGCTTACCTGGGTGGGCCCAAGTTCCCTTATAAATTAATTCATAAATATGCGGTATATGCCACTTTAATAAAGACGCATTCTTGCCTTACAGTAAAAAGTTGGGCCGAAATTGCCAATTAAAAAATCTTACAATACTTAAACAAACCATTTATTTTAATGTGGGCTTGAAAAGTGCCTGCAAGAGACTGTTCGTAAGGACATGTCGAGTTGTACGAAAATAAATTATAGCGTAATGAGATATCTGATTTGTAAAATGGGTTTCACAGTCGGATGTGTACGATTTAAAAATTTGCTTCGAAGAAAATTTATTACCAACATGCACTTTTGAACAGTGACGGATAGTGATACATTTACAAAAATCAATAGCCACATTAACAAATAGTGTTAAGTTGGATGTGCTTGTTACTTCTACTGGTAGAGCTACGGTTTTTATAAGAAGCAACATGAGAGTCATATTCGCAAAGTGGATCACTCTTTTTTTAATGGTCAGGTCAGGGGCTCTAGAAAATTATGCAAGGAAATAAGGTAGTTTCGTGCATTTTTCTAATCGTTTGGGAGACGAGATATCTGATATAGATAAATATCATTTTCGCGCTTTCGACTCTGTAGGAGTAAGTTATACAGTGATATTCGTATAGAAGTAGACATAGGGAACCCTATCTCTACTTTCAAATGATAAAAAGTCTTCTGATGGACGCCTAATTTTATCTAACCAAAAGAACTCGAAACAAATAAAGATCTGGCTGTCATATTAATTATTAATTTGAATATTGCTGCTTTGACTTCACAGAAAATAAATCTCTTAAGCTCCTTTAACTGTTACCGACACTATACTAATTGGAAATATCAACTTTTTCTTTAATTGAATACATGGCAGACGAACGAAAATTAGAATACGGAAGTCAAAGCGATAATATTCAAATTAATTAAAATGACAGACAGACCTTCATTTGTTGTAGGTAGTTATTTTGGTTGCATAAAGTTAGGCGTTCTTCAGAAGACTTTTTATCATTTACAATTAGACATAGGAAATTCCTATAGGAAATCCTTATGTCTACTTCTACATGAATATCACTGGTATACATGACAACGTCAAATGTAAGGCTCCAATTACATTAGAGTACTGGTTGCTATTGACAGCAGACTTTACAATCTTATTACTCACATTCCGAGGAAAATAATGACTTACCTGTCACATTTGACCTTTGCACAATCATTCATCTCACGCGATTCCCTTAATCATTAGCGCGAAAAATGTAATAAGCAACACGGAATGCAGTTGCTATATTAACCTTCTTGGAATAATAATATTCCTCGAAGCTTAATGCGCTACTTCCATTCCTTGTAGTTTAATAGTTATTTAAACTACAAGAAATGTAAGTAGCGCATAAAGCTTCGAGGAAGTACATATATAATATTCCGAGGCGATTTCTGTACATTGTAGTGACACCGTGTCTATGTGACTATGTGACCATCACTATTCTGGTAGCACAATATAATAATCGGGGCTGGTTAGATTACCACTAGTCACTATAGTGGCAGGAACAATGGGAGACCCTTATGAAGCTTTTTGACCGACCTTTCCAGTTGGTGCATTTGGGAAAGGACACAATTCCTATCAACCTTTAGTCATGAAAAATTGTCCATTTTTTTCCAAAAATAATAAAAAAATAAAAGTTTAATTAAAACCGTTCTGAAATTGCTTGGGGGATTTGTAAGGATGTTTACAATACCACACAAATTCGGCAACTTACATCAAAAGACAGGCTATCCTTTATCAAAATGCTCGTATACGTAGTATAGTCTCTTTTGATATATAGCTATTTTCAAGGTACTTGTAAACATTTTCTGCTTCTTGTACAACAACTTTATGTTGTCAATTTATTTTTATACTTGATTGATCGATTGATGTTTCAGTTAAACTTATCTGAATCTGATAGATAATCGCCTCTGTGAACACATTTGTTCTCGTGGTTATTAACTATCAGATAGAGTTAACGGTAACCCTTAATTGAGTTGCTTTGTCTACTCCAGAGTAGCAACCCATTCCTGGTAAACCTGCACTTACAAGACTTCCATGCCTAAACTTGAATTGGAATAAAAGGCCACCTTGGTCATAGTCAATCATTTGCTGCACTAGACCCTGCTGCTCGGCAGCAACTGGTCATTTAAGATCAATGTTAGATAAAGGAATTGCGGGAGTTGAGTTGATATATTTGGAGGATTTTTGGCGTCAAGTATTGCTCTACAAGATTTTATAGTTATACAATCTCGTTATCGGAGTGGTTCTTTTAATAAGGCTACAGGGCCAAAATCCCTACAGTAATTTAATCGGTTGTGACACAAATAAATACCAAACAACAAAATAAATTAAAATGATTGCAGACCCCGTCCATGGATCACAAAAAAATGGTTTTACCACTATGAAATTGGACTTTCGTGTGCCTTCATATTGAACTACATAAATTTTGTTTATTATAAATCTGCATTCGGTCAATTCAGAAAATCATTAATCATCCTCCAGTAGCTCACCCACTCAATAGATAACTTGATTAACAGTCCTTTCACTAAACCTTTGCGGGATCTACCGCCGCCACCGCGTTATTTTTTGTTCTTCAAATAAATTACAAAGAAGAGTTGCGTAGGTTACATGTAACGTTTGATGGATGAATTTGTCCATTTTCGTCCTGCAAATATCTTATCTATTGCACACGTTAATAATGCACACTGAGTTAAAGGGGATTATTGCTTCATTTTAAATTATGTGTACTTTCATACTGCGAAATCAGATCGCAATTCGGTAAATCTTGCATACAAGAACAGGTTGGAGGTAATAAATCAAAATTATTAAATGTAGGTTCGGGAGTTGTTTGACGTATCCCTTAATCATTCATGTTCTTTCTTAATATTATTTAAATTAATTTACCAATTATTTTTTAGTGCCGCATGCAGAAACTAATTACAATTAGCGTACTCGGTATAGCGCTACCAAATTTATGCCATAGCGTCGTATAAGGGAACAAATGGTATCATGTAAAAATAAATTATAGGTTTGGTTAAGTTTATTTGCCGTCATTTATGTATACTTTATAAGACACTTTTTTATTTTTTCAAGTAAATTTTAGTTTGGCTTAATGACCTTATGAAAGATTTACGTGTATGGTGGTTAAGTCGGTAATTAAATAATCGCTAGTTTCCAGTACTGAATTTATGTTTTCTTTCCAGGTACGATATCGAGCACTCTACACGCTTCGTGAACAGTAAGTAATGTACCAAAAGTTTTTTTTTGTTCATAAATTACGCTGTTATGAATTTTTAAAGAACTATTACGTATAGCGAATAATATAAAAATAAATATGGAATAGGTATTTCGAAGGTCTCTGGTTACACAATGGACTAGATAGTATTCTGTCGACAACTCAAACACATCTTGGTTGTTCTCCGTGGTCATACCAAAACGAGCTCTGCTGTGGTTTCCATACAATGCCCAGTCCTTTTGCAGTTTTGATGATGAGCCCTTACCACATCATTGGCAATTCTGTCCATTTATTGTGTAAGTTCGTTAGCATGATATTCACCTGCCAAGTCTTCACCAAGTTTTCTGCCAAAATTCAAGTCGCAGGGCAATCTTAATTCCCGACCAAAAATCACACTTTCGGGCGTTTGTTTTGTCCATTCGTGTGCAGGTCTCCCTCGAGCCTTTCGACATCGATTCTGGAAATGCCCAATTTCTCCGCAATTCCAACAACGTAACTGTTTCTTTGTCACTATAGCTTTGTCAATTTGAACTTCAGCAGTCAGGAAGTTTTTCGATCGTAAGTCCGGGGTTTAGTAATATGTTTTGATCTATGATGGTCAATCGTACCTTCTTCAAGTTGTACCACTTTGTGGGAGCTCATGTGCACGATTCCGTAACATTCTACTGCAACTTTTTAACACAAATTAACTGACTGCTAGCTTCCAAACAAATTCTAATATCCTAACCCTACGGAAGTGTGGCCTTTTCTTCTAAATTCTGAAAAATCAAAATTTGGGATTCCAGTTTGACTGCAGACAATAATAAAATTTGAAAATTGAAATAGCTGCGTACATACTTAATCTTAATCTTAATCTTTATTATGTCAGAGTAATATATGATACTTCAATGAACAATGGTAATTTTTCACATAAATGAAACACCTTTGAGCTAATAAAATTGAAATCATTTACGGGAATATTCTCATTAAACTGATTAATTAAATGCAACGGATTCAAACTCCTTCTAAAGAGACGAGTATTTTATACATTAGAATGCGGATTCATTTGTCTAATTTATACAGATCTTCTTAAGAAGTTTCTGATTATCTTCAATAAAATGTAATACAATTTCTTTAAAAAACGGATCGGTATTTTTATACAAATCAAGAAAATCTACAGTACCTTACATTTAGCGCTCTCTGGGCACGATGGTTTCCTTATGGTACAAGGGTGTATGGCCCTTCTTCTAGAGATGGTACCATACGGAATAAATAACACCGGTCTACAGCATTTTTGCGCATGGGAAATATATACCTTATTTGTATTGCTTGTATCGCCACAAATAAGAATTAGAACAAAAAAAGGTTATGTATTGGTTTTTGTGCAAAAAACCAAAAAATAAAAATACCTACCTATAAAATCTTACTTACATTGGCATGATTTATTATAAGGTAACGTTCCTACATTTATAATTCGTTTGTCTTAGAGTCTAAATGTTTAAAAATGGAACAGTTTTGCTGTTTTTGTCATGTTCAACTGAAGTTTTTCTCATCAACCCCCCAAATATGATCTTCCATCATGCTTCCAGGTTACTGGCCTTGGTAACGTGCCTAAATTCCATTATGTCTTGATGAAAGTGTTGCCCTTGTTATTCCGAATAAGCTCTCATATTATCCTTAAATTAATCTAAATAAAAATGTAACTTTTGCATCTTTAGAGACATTCTATACCCGATGATGCAAAACAAAACCTGTCAGCTCGTCATAATTTTCAGCTCTATGGTTTCCCAGGAAACACTGAACGGGAAACCATGGACTATTGCCTTAAAACTGTTCCAGGATTTTTTTTCTTCTTTGCTAAGTAACTGCGGGAAAATATCACCCTCCATTTTTCTTTTTATTTGAGGGAAAACAAAAATTACAGGTTTAATTTTCGCCCCTGAAAGCTTTCAATCAAATCGCTATAACTTTTGTAAAAGCAAATATTTTCGATGTCTATTTGCACTTTTTATTTATTTTTGCTTATTATAGTCCGAATATATTATGTATCCCATGCGCAAAAAAAATATTTTTTTGTTGACTGGTGTAATAGATTGTTACTCCAAGCTGACTATATCTGGCTAGAGACAATCGATTTATAGCCACCTTATTAAAACTAGGTAGTTAGCATAAAGTGACAATTGTAGGCTATATTTTCGAAACGGGTGATAACAAAAATATAGTTAATTATTATTTGTCCTGGGACACACTGTGTAGTACAGTATTTGCATACACAATAGGGCATTAGCATAATTTGTACTCGAATGTAAGGTGGGGAATGGAAACATACCATATTCTTACTTGACTTCCGAGCCAGACGAAGACAATTCTAGGACCGAGTTCCATAGCCAGGTACAAATCATTTATTACAATTAAAATAGAATCGTAAACATGGTCTCTAAAATAAACAAGAACAAAGCAATCTCGGAGTGTTAATTCTATATTCCTCGACCAATCCCATTTGAAGCTCCTTGCGAGGATTTCTTTCGACTCGCCAACATTTTCGAATAGAGGACTGACTCCTCTATTCAAAAATTTGAGTCAGAAAAACTATTCAAGAAACCTACTGGGTCACTTTATGCAGCTCAGCGGGAATGATTCTCGTTCACAAGGCCTGTCCATTTCTTTAAATCCCAGCAGTAGCAGGCACACTATGGAAGTCAAGGGGTGCTATTTTCCAACAAAAAAAGCATTATCAATCATAATTGAATTCAAAGTCGTCGTACTGTAAGTTAATTGCAAATGATACAACTTGGAAGAGTTCCACTCAACATCTACAAGGTACTCCAAATTATAGCAATACCTTGTACATTAATCTTAACTGAAATTTGACCTACATTTGTGGAAAAATTCCACCCTACCTACGTATCGAAACCTAACAAATACGCTAATTCGTATAAACATCCAGTATAATCTTAAATGAAAGACCTGTGAAAAATTCCACCCTCTCTACTAAGCATTGACAACTACAACACCGTGTACTAATCTTCAACCTGCCCTTAACAAATAATGAAATACACTCTGCAGTGAAGATATTCATTAGCTAAGTTAAAAGGAAATTCACCAATTATATAATTCGTAATTTTTTAAAAGTAATTACAGTAACATGCACAATGAAACGTCTACGTACATGCGAAAACAAGTATCCATCCTGCGTGACTGTTAACTCATACACAATTTAAACAAAGGCCCTGCCAATTTAAATTTATGATAAAAAGCATCTATTAATTCAACAGCAAATTACAAAAACAACTACCCACACTCTACTTATTTAATGGTAGATACAATTATTACAAAAAGAATTAGCTGGCGTCTTAAACATTCAACTTAAAAACTTCGCCACGTTCCTTTTCTGGCTTGAGGTAAGCCAAACCATGCATACGCACTCGAGGACCTTCATCCTTGTGCAATTTGAATTGCTTCACTTCCTACGAAAACATTTTCCAGTGGCGTAACTAGCGGGAACTCCTTCAATTTTAAATCTGACCTCCCAAATCAAAGTCAAATTTAAGCCGTTTGTATTAGATAGATTTTATCATTTATGAACCCATTGAAATTGGATTTGATAAAAAATTAGTTTTTCCATTATAGCTGGTTTCTTTAAAGTTTAAGAAAGGAAATCTTCATGCAAATGGGCTCAATTTGATTAGTTATAAAATGTATTTTGTATAAAAAGTTTGCCGTATACTGTTATTCTGCTTGATATTGAAGTAAGGGAAGTTCAAAGGAACGTGGCCACGAATTATTTGCACTGACATTTATACAACACTTAAATGTACGCTCAAGAGACACTCTTCGACAGAATTCGAAGAAATATTACGCGCATCCTGTTTAATTTCACGTACATAGTATAGCCCATCAACTTTGGGAGAGTTCAATACCACATTTCCTCTGCGATCAATTACACCTGCGTCTTTCATGCGAAATACGACTTCAAAACCGAGATCAATGATTTTACCGACAGATAATAGATTCTTGGAACTTGGAACTAATAACGCATTGTCCAAAGTCACATTCATTTGGTGAACACGCACGTATGCAGAAAAATAAACTGTTCCACTTCCGGACGTGTCCGTCGTTTCGGAATTCGACAGATTTCAAGTACCGCAATTGGTGTTGTACATTTCTCGAAAATCTTCCTTCTCATTGCAAAAATGAGTGGCAGTGGCACTATTTTAAATTCGAACTGTTGTTCAAATAACCAGTTTCCTACCCGATGACCAAATTTCTTACATTAAAAACAACGAATTGATTCGTCAAATTTGTCAGTCTTTTTATTATCGCGTTTGTTCGGTTCACCCTTGATTTTCTTATATTTAACATTGTCCTTTGTGTGCAAAAATAACGCCCGAGAAACCTTCCGCCGATCATCACTCTGACGAGCGTCGGCTTCGAGCTTTGGTAATTCGTCACGTGATTCAGTAGCTCACCGATGCCGGCAAACAAAAGTTTTCCAGTGTTAGCACAGTCCCGTTGCTTGCCAAAAACTTCTTCCAATCTATGCAAGTAACTAGGTACTTCAATTTGAAGGAGTTGCATTGTAGAAATATTTGGATTATAACTATTTTAAGGAGAAGGAACTTATAAAAGGCGGTGGAAATCTTAATTTATTCTTTATTTTCGATATAGTCGATATATTTTCCGTCAAGAACCAAATGGAGAACTCCTCTCGCCGACGCATGATACAGTACTTTTCGTAATTATAAATAATGCTACAGATACTAGAACTCGTTTCAAAGTTAACATCAGGAATGGCAAGTAATTGTAAAAAACTCAGCTATGAATTAATTTCATAAATTTCACCCATATCCTAATGGTTCTTGCTGACGTTGTCCATCGCATTTATTCAATTCGCGTTGCCTTCAGCTGCCGGTGAATACAAAGAGTAAAAGACTGCAAATAGACGTTGAATCTGACAGATTTACTGAAATGATATTCAGTTTGCAACTAAAGATGACTATCAGAACAGCAGGTACTTGTTAGATGTCAGTAAAACATTATCATCACGCAAAAATAAACTATTACCGCCGAACGTATCATTAATTAAAACGAGACAAGGGAATATTGTTCGGTCACCGCTTTTTTCACAAATTGAATTGATCCGTCCAGAATTGCCGATTAATACAAATTACCAATATCCCCAAGATTGAGCGGATTAAGAATTAATTGCGGTTATTTATTAGTGACACGTCTCATTATATTTTAAGGATAAGCTATAGACGTGCGCCTTCCAATCAAACTTAGTTCAGTTACTTTTAATAGTTCCTTTTTAGATGATCAACATGATAACATGATAAATCTGATCCGTGAGTTATAAATTAAGTCTGTTGCATAAGCGGTAACTTTCAAGGTGTGTGGTTGATCGAGACTTTGCAGGTGCAGAAAAAATTAGGGAATGGAATATTAATCAATCCCTATAAATTAAGTAAAACTTAAAAAAAAGTACCTGTCGAATTTTAGTTCGGTCATTTCAGTTGAACACTACGAACGTAAGGAAACCAATTGGATGTTAATGAGGTTAATAACTTCATTAAACTGCAACTGTCAAACATATTCTACCTACAATTCAGCCCCCTCTTCTCCTGGTGTGGTACCGCAAATTACTCGTATTTTATAATCAGCCGTGCATTTTCTGCAGGAATTATATAATTATTAGAAAGTGATTCACAAATCTATATGCAACGAATTAAGCTATACATTTTAATTAGATAGCGAACAAAAACCCCACGTTTGGTTCAATTGTAGCAGCAACTTTGAGCTGACGAACGAACAGCGACCCTACAATCTTCTCACAATATGGACTATTTAAATTAACCACATCGTTAAAATGGGGTTTTCAACTACTGTTTAGCCCTCGGTTTAGCCAATCCTGAATTTCTTTTATACTTAGTAGTAGTAGATAGCATAAGGGTTATTCAATAAGGTGGTACGTATGCCTAAACGGAACGGCATGTGAATTATTTCGAAAATTTCATCGAATGTACCTCTTCTCCTTCTCTTCTTCTTTCTTGGTTTGCAGAAAACAGATTGGGGATTGTCTGGATGCCGTTTGACAGGAAATTTTTCAACATCATAATAACTTTTTGATGGGTCGTTTCTTTGTATATACGAAACAAACCCGATATTGTTCCCCTTGAAAACGTAGAAGATGGTATCAGTATTGTGTACAACATTTACATCAGCAACCTGATTATTTTCTATAATTTCCCACTTATGAGTGCGATCTCGTTTTCCATGTATTGTGTATAGGTAGTTTATATATACGATATCAATTTTATTTTAGAACTTATCTATTTTGTGTTCTGTTTTGTTGAAGACATAAAATCTTCTCTGATAATAATGCCTTGGTACGTATCCAGTACTTCCACGTGTGTAGTATTTGAGTAGCATATCGTACCGTTGAAGGGCTTTTGTGATAATATGATTAAATAATCAGCTATACCCATAAACATTATGGCGCAGTTCTGATTCGTGACAGTGATCAGATAATTTTGTTTGTTAAATAATTTTACGTTCCTATGATAATAGTATATTGAAAGACAAGTGTTACAATGCGACCTATTGTAATACGACTATCTTGTGGCACGAGTGGCGACGCGAAGCGTAGCCACGAGTGTCCGCAAGATAGGAGTATTACAATAAAGCATTGTAACACGCGTTTTTCATACTATTTTTTCTATTTCGGTGCTTTAATTTAATTTAAAAAAATCATTATCAGAAATTATAGGGAACATTAGAACTAACATGTTTTATGTTGGGAACACTTTTTATGCCGTTAAGTTTTAGGTTGGCAGCGTAGTAAGACTAAGACTGATTTTGAAGTTCAAACATGGAAGTACCCAACGAAGTACCTACTTGTACTAACTAGTAACTGCCAACTTAAGAGATGAGTTACCAAAAAAAACGACTATAATCACTGTCTTTGTACAACTGTTTTCGGCCGAAAACAGTTGTACAAAATCATCATTGTGACACCGAAATAGAAAAAAATATTTTCATCCAAACAAGTCACGAAAATAGCCATTTTCAAACTTATATCTGCTAAGAAAATAAGTTCAAGAATAATAAAATACGGCACTCCTCCACTCTCACTAATTCCCACCCTCTCAAAAATTGAATAAATATTTAGCTTAAATACCACGTGTAAATTTTTTTGGGGATTTTAAGGATTTATCGTAGTTCCTAAAATTGAGAATCGTGGAAATGAAAGAATTTCAAGAAAAAAAATCGAGGGAAGTGGAACAAATTCTATTTTTCCACCTGATTTATTTATAATTATTCCCATTACCCTATTATCCAAATTCTCGATTCCCCCTCGTAATTATTTTCCCTTTCCTCATCTTTTAGATTCTACATTTTTAACATTCTCAGTAACATTCGTATGTTGCTTAATGACTTTCAACTTTGGTGTGGTAATTTACTAACTAAGACCTATGCAAATCTTTAAATATTGCGTACCTACTACTCAATCAAGTGTTTTTCCCTACTACCGATATTCCTATTGTTTATACAGCGTGTAACATATAAGTATGTAAAAAACTGGGTGATAGAGGTGGTCAAAACAAGCACCATTTTCAATTATAAGTAAAAAAGTTTAGGTCGTATAGGACATGGCACATAAAAAGTAATAATACATATGGGTTTATCATCAAGGATTGTCATGCTTAATAAATTACGTAATTCTGATCGTTTCTTGGTGCATTTTTAATTCTCAAAAAGGAGCTTATTGTTTCACTAACTGTCGGATGTTCGAGATCTCGGCAATGGAATATCGTAGAACTAGTTACAATACACGTTTAAGCTACAACGTCGAGCTGTTAGAATTTTAGCCAAAAATTGGATATCGTGATGATTGTCGTACAAGTTTTATAAAATTAAAGATATTCACGTTGTCTATTTGTGTTTGCATGTGTTTGTCATGTTAAACCTACACCGAATACATAATCTCTTCACTCTGATATACATAAATGAATGAATGAATGAGGAAATATGATCATGTAAGTCACAAGTTGATCGATCTAAAATGGTTAAATATGCATAATAGGAGAGCTGGACATGCTGCTAGCACGTATTATAAAATTTTAGTTAATAATCAACCCACCTATTTATACCGCAAATTAAAATACAGAACTGATGTACATACGCTAAATTTGAGAAACAAAGGTTTGCTTACACCTCCCTCGCACGCCACAGCTATGTATGAAAGATCTTTTACCTACAACATCAGCAAATGGTATAATTCCCTAGCTATGGACATCAAAAGCATGCCTTACAAAACATTTAGATTAGCTACCATGTCGAGGTTATTGCACGAACAATCTTCTTCTCAATGATATTTGACAATTTAATTTGAGGTTTTTTTTTTGCTAGATATATTATTTTTATTTTTATTTTTTCTTCTTTGTATTTTCTGTTAATGAACGGAATCACATGGGTTAGATGGAAGAGCAGAAATGGTATGTACATATGTTTCATTCCATTACTGAATCTCGCCCTTTGTACACACTTCTATGTAATGTAACCTATAGGTACTATTAAAGACATTTATTATTATTATTATTATTATAAATACAATACAAGAAACAAGGATTTAGTACGGATACCTTATTGTAGATTAAGCAAAACTCAGAATGGAACCACCAACTTGGCACTTATAGAGTTAAAGCTGTTTAAGTTAAAGGTTTTTTTATTCTGTTGAAGAGTTTTTGCTTTACGATATGAAAACTTTTTTATTTAATTATTAAACTTATTAGCATGTATATTATTATAGATTTTTCCAATGTTTTGACGAATGTAAGTTTTTTTTGTTAACTATGCATGAAATATGATTATTACCTTTCAAATACCAGAGCTGCGTACTACTCGAGAGCGTTTCGCTCAAAAAAGCGCCCCAAGCGGAAAAAGCGCTTGGTGCTCGATACTCGAGCGTTTACTTAAAGTGCTTGGTGCTCGAACGCTTTTAACCGCCCTCAAGCGCTGCAGGGTTAAGCGCCACTCGTGAGCGTTTTTTCCGTTCCCGAACGGTTTTTTCCACTCCCGAGTGCTTTTTCCGCTCTTGAGGGTGTTTTCCGCTCACGAGCACTTTTCCCGAGCGCTCGCGATAAACCGCTCGAGCACTTTTAGGACCCAGCTCTGCCAAATACACAGTAAGGGTGGATGGAATACCTCCAAAGTTATCAAAAACGTGGCAATTCAGAATATCTATAAACAGTAATATTGCTTCACAAACTTAAAAAACATACGTTTATTCAAGTGCTATGTAGGTATTAGTTATCTGTTGTTTTCAAAGTCTAAATAAGAATCTTAAACCACGTATCCAAAGTCTTATACGATAAACTATCGCTATGTTATCATTCGATACAATATATATACAGGTGTCGACTACTCTCATGTTAGTCAACTTAACTCTCTACGAAAAGCAAAAGCTACAACATGTTATTAACAGTCCTGTGTTTGACGCTACTGGCTGCTACTGCAACTTCGGCTGAGGTAAGGTTTCACTTTTACACCCTAACATCAATTACAGTTTCATATTTTATTTCAGATCTCCCAAGATATCATTACAAATATCAGAAACACGATTAAAGATATTAAAGGCCCCTGCTTACAAAGTGAAGGTGCGAGTGAAACCGACCTAGAAGATATATTATCGAAAGGAATATACAGTACTAGTCGTAACTTAAAATGTGCTTTGAAGTGCCTTTATATAGGTACCAATATTATAAGCTCAACCGGAGTAATTAACGAAGCAAATATGAAGTTAAAAACTGGAACTATAAATGTGAATACTCAAAATGCAGTATTCGCGAACTGCGCAGGATTTACGAATGCAGATCTCTGTGAGAGGGTATATGAAATTAGTAAATGCACCTACCGTACCTTAAAGGGATCGTTCGGTGCTACTTGGTTGGACACATAATTTCTTTAAGTGAATCGTACTTAAAAGTGCACTATATTGATTACGTTAATCCTTATTACATTTTGGCTACGGTACTTTTATTATACTTACTTAATTCTATTTCTGTTAGTATGCTAATTTCTTTTTATGTTGCACATATATTTTAATAGAACCTAGAGGGATTTCCCGTTAAATAAATAAATAAATAAAATGAAAATAACGATTACTACCTACAAACTAACTATGGTTTCACTTCTTTTTATTAAGTATACGTGGACGATATGTTACGATGAAAGATAAGCTAATAAACCGATACAACGAAATATCGAAGGATCTTAAGTAATCTTTTTCCCAACGCTCTCAGTGCAAGAATAACGATTTTGACAAGTTAGCGGTAGTACATGAGTCATGACACTAATACGTCCCCCAGGTACGATCATTAAATTATTATTTATTAAATGCCCAGAGGGCGCCTTAACTAAGCGTTTTCAACAAAAAAATTTGCGGAAGAAGCCCTAAATTTTCCACAATCTAAAACTTTACTTCATTTTGTCGAAATCTGGTGTTATGTTACTTATATTTCGTCATTCTTGACAGTGACAGCTTTCTTTATTCATTTAATACAGAAGGTGAGAGCTAATTTTTGTAAGAGGTTCTATTAACTACTTCGTCTAATAAATAGAAATATGCTGGGTTTGACGTGTATATTAACAGTTAACGTAATACAAGTAGTGTAATAGGTATAAAACACAATAAAATTTTAGGATTACTAATTCATTCAAACACCAAATGGAAAAATAAAAATTATCTCCACAACTGGATACAGTGCCGTTTTTATGTTTTTCGGGGCCCTGGGCCATTCGTTCGTGGAGGCCCTCCTTACCCTCAATAAAAACGGCACAATGTTTGCATTTTGTAACGAAAATGACCGGACTTTTATTTTATTGCACTGTAAAGTCAATGTCTTACCCATGGGCAAAACCTCAGTGTAATACCCACTTTAGGCTTTTTATCACTTATTAGGACTTTTTAACTTTCTAAATGGTAACCTTATATACACGATCTGCAGGATTTTAGAATTTCCGGTATCCCTTACTCTATGCATTAATTTTGTTTAAATCTGCATTTACTTTAAGGCGGCAGATTTTGCCCAAAAATTTTGTCATTCACACAAACTTTTGGGGGCCCCTCAGGACTTCATGGCCCTGGGCCCGGGCCCAGGTGGCCCATGCCTAAAAACGGCACTGACTGGATAGCTTATCACACAAATACAAAATACTTCCCCAAATGTTCAAAATTATGAATTACGTTACTCACAAGTCTTAGTAAATTCACTATACAACTGAAATTCCCCCAATCAAAACTAATTACTGAGTCATAAAACAACTTGCCACAAGTTAATAAATTGATATTTCGGGCAAAAATTCGCACGTATATGGTACAAGTAAAACATATAAGGCGACGCTTACCTTAATTTAAGTTAGATGTTGACTCCAAGAAGAGCAGTTTCCGCATCCAAAACCTACAATCAATAAAAGAAACCCTCCCAAGCCGCAGGGATCGGTATACAGGGTGGTGACTTGCGTAACGCATCATAGAGATTTCAATGTAAAATTCATAACATTCGATTATTGGCTCCCAAATTATTTTAGAGCAAAAATGTATTAAGGTTTTTTGTAGAAAAAAAAAATTTTTACGTCAATCAACCGTATTAGTTTTCAATGTTTTGCATAATAAAGGCGGAAAATTGGAAAAATAAAACCACCATCTTTTTCAATAATCTGTGATGCCATGGAATTTTATAATACAAAAACTACGCCAATATCCGTCATGCCATGGAATGTCTGCTATAAAACAAATCAAATTCTATCAAAAAGTATTATATGTAGAACAGCGAATTCAACATAAAGAAATACTAGATTAGATTACTAAAAATGGTTTCCTAATATAACAATTTACCAATAAATGTTCGAATAAGTCACCATTAACTGCAAGACAGTAACCAAGGCGATAATAAAATCCATTTCGGACTACTGCCAATTGATAACTGGATATTTTTTGTTTTAGAAAATTCCATGGCATCGCAGATTATTGAAAAAAATGGGGGTTTTATTTTTCCAATTTTCCGTCTTTAGTATGCAAAAAATTGAAAACTAATACGGTTCATTGACGTAAAAATTTTTTTTTCTACAAAAAACCTTCATACATTTTTTCTCTAAAATAATTTGGGGAGCCAATAATCGCATGTTTTGAATTTTACATTGAAATCCCTATGATGCGTTACGCAAGTCACCACCCTGTATATACGTTGTACATGTTTAAAATTCGGTGCTACCTCCGTATATCTACGTGCTGCAATCATCGGAAAGCCCATTTCGTGAGCTTTCCAACGAGTACCAACACGACTCAATTTAGTTTTGTCCAGTAGGTACGCTAAAAACGGTTTCAGGTAACACGTGTGCGCATTCATTTTGTTGTCGTAGTAGTTATTTATTCAGACGTTTGATAAATTGTTTTATCCATAAGTCAATCGGTAGATGGCGGATGAATACGTTGGATTGACGAAGCAGGAGGCTGCGGTCCTAAAAGAACTTATTACAACGCTTGAATCGGATGATTCCGAAACTGAAAATGAGACAATGAGCTTAGACGCCACCGATGTTTCCGGGGACAATGAATCTGAGAAAGAACAAGTATTGCCCGGGACCAGTGCCGTTTTTAGGCATGGGCCACCTGGGCCCGGGCCCAGGGCCATGAAGTCCTGAGGGGCCCCCAAAAGTTTGTGTGAATGAAAAAATTTTTGGGCAAAATCTGCCGCCTTAAAGTAAATGCAGATTTAAACAAAATTAATGCATAGAGTAAGGGATACCGGAAATTCTAAAATCCTGCAGATCGTGTATATAAGGTTACCATTTAGAAAGTTAAAAAGTCCTAATAAGTGATAAAAAGCCTAAAGTGGGTATTACACTGAGGTTTTGCCCATGGGTAAGACATTGACTTTACAGTGCAATAAAATAAAAGTCCGGTCATTTTCGTTACAAAATGCAAACATTGTGCCGTTTTTATTGAGGGTAAGGAGGGCCTCCACGAACGAATGGCCCAGGGCCCCGAAAAACGTAAAAACGGCACTGCCCGGGACGAGGGAGATTCCCCAAAATGAAGACGAAGACGATACTTCCGATGAAGAGGAACCGCCGCCTAGACGCAGGCGAATCGACTCGAACACATTTCGTTGGTCATCAGGTGAGTTTGTACCGAAGATCCATTTGTTTGATAATGCAAACTCGGGATTCAATCTTCCGCAAAACTTTCCTGAAAGCCCAAATGAGGTCGATTTTTTTTCCCCGAACAGATTGCTACAGAGACTAACAGATATTTTGATTTTGCAAGGAACAAAACACCTAATCAGCAATTCCCTTTGAACTCACGACTAAATAAATGGGTAGAAACAAATGGTGAAGGAATATCACTATTCATTGCTGTTATACGATGCTTATTTCACGTAACAAGAAACTGAAACTAAATGATTGCTGGTCAACAGATCCTCTAATATTCACACCGATATTTTCGAAAGTAATGCCTCGTGATCGCTACTTGCTGATTTTGAGACTACTGCATTTCTGTGACAACACTCAGCAACAAAAAGGTGAGCGCCTTTTCTTTTCAAAACAGATTTGGTTCTGAACAGTCTGAAGGAATGTTTTTCAAAAACCTTCTCGCCATTTAAAAACCTATGCATTGACGAATCCCTTGTTCTGTGGAAAGGCAGATTCCGGCAATACATAAAGTCAAAACGCCATCGCTTTGGTATCAAGATATTTGTTCTGTGTGACGTAGAGACTGATTATGTGATGGGATTCATTATTTACACTGGAGCCGCTACTAGAATCGCCCCTTCGGATTTTGGAATATCAGGATCTGTTGTTTTGACACTTGTAGAAGACCATTTACAAAAGAGACACAATCTCTTCATCGATAACTGGTACACAAGTCCCGACTTAGCAAAGCACTTACACGAGAATAGGACAAATGTATGCGGAACTGTACGTTCCAACCGAAAACAAATGCCCAGCATGGCAGATCCTAAACATAGAGGTGATGTAGTTAGTAAACATACAGACATTATGATGTCATTGAAGTGGAAAGACAGACGTGTTGTGACGATGTTGAGTACATTACATAACGATGAGTTTCAAGAGACGGGAAAGAAGAACAGAGAAACAAACGAAAACATTATGAAACCCAGATGTATAATTGACTACAATGCTAATATGGGATCAGTGGACAAAGTAGATATGCTGCTAAGTTCAGTAGAGTGTTTGAGAAAATCCGTAAAATGGTATAAAAATATTTTCTTTCATTTGGTAGACTTGTGCATGATAAATTCTCATGCTGCTATGTACAAAGCTGTAACTGGAAAACACACATCCTTAGCAGATTTCCAATTAGAAGTAACCAGACAGCTTATTGAAAAATATAAAAAATCTGACAGAATGGGAAGAAGGGGGCGACCGTCCACAGGAGAGGATCCAGTTCGCTTGGTAGCTCGCCATTTTCCTAAGAAAATTCCACCGGTTCCAGGAGGTAAGACAACCTGTCAGCGATTGTGCTACGTGTGTACGCATACACAAGTTGGTGACAAAAGGAAACACGATACTGTATATGAATGTTCAGAATGTGACAAAGCACTGTCTCGAATTCCTTGCTTCGAAATTTACCACACCAAGAAGCTTTTTTAGTTATATTGCTGATATATAACCATTATAATAGATCATGGATTGAGCTTAGTTACCATTTATAAATGAATTTTATTTATGTATCTAGAATAAGACTTTATTTTGTGATATGTTTATTTTTTGTTTTTATATAAAAAAAATTTAAAAAATCAAATCAAAAATAAATAAAAAAAAATGTTGATGCCCCTCCCATAAAATACATTGAGCTTTACTTCCCAACCTTGTTGTGCACGTATATGCACGTGCTGGGTGCTGCAAATCAATCTGCTGATGATGTATATCGCGCGACGATTTCTCTCAGTGCGACGTACGTAAATATACGTTTTGTACAATTTAAATTTAGCACAGGCTGTTGACACTCGAATTTTTAATTTAGCAGCGAAAAGGTTAAAATATATTATTAATTTTATATTTGTAGTGTTTATTGAAATCTGAGCAACATAATATATGAAAATTGGTAAGAAATAATTTCCTTTGCACACGCCGATCATGGTACCTATTCGGCATATTCCCTACAAGCTGTACTTTTTACTAAAACTGCTGTAAGTTGGACAGAACGTTATTTTTTAAAACTTCCTTATTTAAAAGGTTATTTTTATTTATTCATAGAATGAAGATGAAAGCCTACGATACTTACCAGGCCTCATAGGCGGACAAGAAAAATTTCCCATTTCTCTTTCATACGAGTAGGTATAAACTCAATGGTACAACTAAAATCTAAACCAATATATGTCTCATCTAGTGTTCCTCGAGGTGCACATTTAGCTCCACTATTATTCTTAATATTTATAAATGATATCAAATCAGTGTTTAAATCGTCCAAAATATTATTGTTCGCGGATGATATAAAAATATTCAGCCCAATAAAATCAATCAACGACTGTATCAATCTGCAATTGGATATCAACGCACTCAGCCTATGGTGTGAAACAAATCAGATGGAACTTAACCTCACTAAAAGCTTTAGTATAACTTTCCATCGTACTGTAAATCCTATTCAATTTACATATACCATAAATAATTGTGCGCTTGAAAGAAAATCTAGCGTTACTGATCTCGGGGTTATTTTCTCTTCTGATCTTTCGTATCAGAAACACATTGATTTTATTTGTAATAAAGCACTGAGACAACTTGGATTTATGCTGCGCTTATCAAAAAACTTTCGCAGCCCCTTTATCCTTAAATTAATGTACCTGACTCTTGTTCGTTCCTCTCTCGAATATTGTTCCCAAGTTTGGTCTCCCTATTATTCCACTCCTATTTCAAAACTCGAAAGGGTGCAGCACAAATTTCTTCGTTTCTTCAGGTTTAGGTTACGTCTGAATTCATTTGCATACCATTCTTACCTCTCCGTTCTTAAGGTATTAAGCATTAATACTTTGCTTGCTCGTCGTCAGTTTCTCGATTTTGTCTTTTTTTATAAACTTCTAAATGGTTGTATTGACTCGTCATATTTGGTGGAATTAATAACATTTAATGTTCCTGGAAGATCACTTAGGTTTAGTCAATCGTTTAGCATAAAACTGTATAAAACGTTATATTTACAACACTCCCCTATTATAAGAATGATGCTTTTCTCAAACTCCTATCCGCAAATTGAAGTAATAGGTGTTAGTTTATCTGAACTTAAACATAATCTTAAGTTGCTACTGATGTCGACAAATCATACTACCATAGTTTAGATAGTTTATTACTGCTCACTGTATTTATTTTTAATTTCCTTTTTCCAGTAATTTAAGCATAATTATCTTTTGTATATGTGAATTGTACACAAAACTTTAATTTTTTGGGGCCTCTCCCGTAAGACTTATAAATAAATAAAATACTTTATGTACTGCAAAACTCCTATTAACGTAGATATAAGATATACTCCAACTCCATACCTTTGACTGATAATATTTTTAATTTTATAAGTTTAAAGTAAATTTAAATCTCACAAACACAATTTGAAAATCGATTACTAACAATTATTTGAAACATAATAATTCCTTTGGTGCGTTCATCTATTCTTGAAATCGCGCTATTTACTTCAGCTACTGAAAAAAAGGAAACAAGAGACCATTTCTTAAAAATTCCTTCTGAAGAACATTTTTGTGTCCTTTGGCCACAATTCATTCGATATATTTGATACAATTATAGCAATAACAAAAAAGTTTCTCGCATGGTGAATTTTGCTCTGCGTGGATAATAAATGCCCGATTTTGTAGGGCCTGTTAAAACTATACTAATACCAGATAAAGCATTGTATACCTACGTATAATAGGCGCATATCATTCTAGTTTATGACACCGAAAGGATTATAATGATATAGTTCCTAGAAATATGATGATGTAAAGATAGAAAAACACGGATTTACTAACATCGTTTTATCTCCAATACTTTAAACCTAAAAATTAATTATTTTTAGTGTTATTAAAAATTAACGAACACCATAATTCGATTGTGTGTACTATCATAGTGTAAGCAAGCTCTCATTGAACTTTCGTGGCTCTATGTTGAACGGATCCGGAGTAAAAAAATAAATAGTGGAGCCGCGCACGGATTTTCTATAAGCCGTAATGTATTTCATATGACTCCTAACGTCACGTGACTTTTTCGAGCGGCTCCGTCTACGTCACGAACCGGTAACGTCACGTAAATCTTGCTGCTAATTCACACTTTACGTCAATAGTTTCTTAGGATGGTTGCGATTGGATTTTTTATTCTGGACCATCTGCATTAGCGTCACATCAAAGAAATGTTTGAAACTTATCTCGACGGTTCGTGACGTTAACGGTGCGTTCCGTTACGTCTATATGTGAATGTTATCATAAGAAATCTATAATACAATATTTTGACGTGACGTTGCCGGTCCGTGACGTGACGTTGAGGTTCCGTAAAATGCGAATCGACCTTTAATTCCATCCTATTATAGATTATTGATCCTGAAAAAAACTTAAGAAATTATTGTTAAATTATTATTATTAAGAAAAATCGCCAATTTTGGATCTTGAGCTTATTTAGAAGACTTTTGGACTAGTCGTATTGTCGTATTTCCTTATCATGCACAGCTGGCGGCCATTCGCATATAATAAAAAATCTGAATGTTCCTTGGTTCCCTCATTTATAACCAAATAAAAAATTGGAAGCGTCATTTTGAACCTTGAGGCACATCTAAACTGTTTACTTTAGATATAAGGATACCAACTACGCGTGTGAGATGTTTTGAATTTCGAAACGAGTAACGTTAGCTGATTTAACATACAAATAATGTAAAATATTTTATTTCATACTGCCCTTTTTTTTATTAAAATGCCATACAATTTTTGATTAGAATGTGTACGCATTCAAATGAAAACAAAAGTCGATCACTTGATTTGTTTGATCTGCCAGTAGTTTGACACATTAATATATAGGTTTAGATCAGGGGTCGGCAACCTGCGGCTCTTTTGATATAAAGTTGCGGCTCTCCGTATTTATCTAAATAAATTAGTTCATTTGTTCGAAATTCGCCTTTTTAATTAATCTTATTTGTTTACTAAATCAAAAGTACACTTACAGCAAATAATTACTAATTTGTGACACTTGTTTACTTTCTGGTATTCTTTTGTTTTTGTTATTATAGCAGCCTACTACGATGTAGGTATAAACACTTAATTAATTAATGAGTACTTTTGTGAAAAATATTGAATAACATACAAACTGCGTGGTTTAAGCACAGGGCACCCCTTATAAACATTGAAGAGAACACAAAAGACAATCGAATAGCGAAATAAAATAGTGGTAGTTCCATTTGGCAAAGAATAGTTATAGCACTTTGAACAAATGGCATTGAAACAAATAAAAATATGCAGAATGTTCTATTTAAAAAGATCAGTTATTTATTGACATCGTAAAAATGGGACACCCTGTACATTCAAAAATTATTTCTGTAGATCCGCAACCACCAATATTTTTTACCAGGTATCAGCTATGTAGGAAAAATCGATGCACTGCTGCAGGACTCTGTAAATAGCCAAATAATATAATATTGAATCAAAAAATTTTTGTGGCTCTTTAAAAACTGGGAAATTTTGTAAATTGTAATTTTTGGCTCTTCCGTTTCGATAGGTTGCCGACCCCTGGTTTAGTTTTAGTTTAGTCAGTTGATGTTGCTAGGGAACATTTCCAGTCTGGTAAAAATGTTCAGTCTGGTAAAATACGATTTACCAGACTCAAATGGGTCTAGAAAAGCGGCGATTACTAGATAGTATGAAATAAAAACAATTTTTTTTTAATAAAAACGCCAAACTTTGGATCAAGTCACCCAGGTTAGCACGACAGGAAATGTATCTCTGTTTATAAGCCCTCACCAAATACGAAACCTAATACGAATAAATTTCCGCCTTGCGTTGCTAAAAATATCTAGCTTTTTACTCAAGAGTTGTTTCGCAATTGTTTCGTGGACCGTTGCGCAAATATTTAGAATTCAGTGTTCAGCAAATATTGAGTAACATTTTTCACTTCTGCTCGCTCTACTCTCATATATTCGTGCTGTATATGTGTGACGGTGTTAGCAATTTTTGTGCTTGAAATGTTTAAAAACATTTGAATGCATTTTTGCTTACCGTTTTGTATGAATGAATATACATATGTTACGTATTGTGTTGTGAAATATGAAACAATTGCGTTTAACTGTTTACGCCTCAGCTATGCAACAAGATTACTCCAAAGATACAAGTACAAGCCCAAACGTATATGAACTGAACCAAGACAAATATGCAGCTCAGTTTTATTTTTGTGAATTAGAATAATCCGCACGGGCAATTTTATTTAGTCAAGTTATTGATCTAGAATACGAGACCTTTCACATTGCACGGTTACAATACGGGCACGATTTTTAAACTTGTCGCATCCACCAGTGTCACTGGGGCCACATGGTTACCATATGGTCTCTCTTCTCAGTGGCCTACGTGATCAAATGCACGCTTTCATACTAGACGGTTTCAGTTGTGCTCGATTGAAACACGTGTGGTTGTGAAAAGAGCGTTAGTGTTTTTTTTGAAATTCGGAATCAAAAAATAGTCACTGGGTGCTAGATCTGGACTACAATACAGATGTTCAATGTCTTCGAAGCCACAATCAGCTACAGCTGTAGCTTTTGAAAATCTGGACTTGTGCATTATAGCTTAGTGGTAGAGCGTTGGGGTATAAATCCGGAGGTCGGGTGTTCGAACCTGGTTTGAGGTGAATTTTTCATCTGTGGCAGAGATGGGAATTTCCTTAGATCAGTTTCGAGCATTCTGCCGGCTACTCCGAATTAGGTTTTCCTGCAGTTTTCCTAATTCGTAAGGTAAATACCGGAGTAGTATAGAACAACTTAAGACCTTCTGCAGGGGCACCTCTAAAAAGCATTATGCGGGTCACTCTGTAATTGGGCGTAAGCCTGTTGAGGGCCTAGAACAAGAGGGACAATAAATAAATAAATAAATAAATAAATTGGTGCATTGTCACTGATGCCACAAGACACCTTGCGTCAGTTTTCCGCGTCTCTAATAGGCGATGCATTACATTCGCATCATACTCTCCCGTTACGGAGAGTGCCAGGAAATAGTTGCCATTATTTTTTCTGTAGAAAGGGTGACTTTAATCTTGGGGGAGGGAGGGGGGGGCTGTAGCCCTTAATATAAGTGCATGGACGTTATGTTTATTGTTTGTTACGTTTAATTAATTGTATAATTATAAATTAAATTTGAATTATATTTGTAAGCTGCAATGTCAAATATATTGAATTGAATTGAATATAATTATTACACAATGGGAAATTCTGCTACAATGATATCATTTCAAGTTTCTCATCTATAAATAGGAGATATATGGCTCAATAATATCCCTGTTTATATGTTCCACCATTTCTTATTATACTTAACGTAAACTACAATTACGTGGGTGCTAAGTAATTTCGTTGGATCGCCAATGCTGTTCATCATATAATGTTTGCAGAATATTATTTTTGAGTTTTCTAAATTTTATGCCGGACAAAAATTGCAATAGTGTTGAGTATATTTGTTTTAAATGCTGGCATGATATGTGGGAATACGAACATGAATTGAATAGCCTTTTTATTTTTCGCTGCTTGAAGAATTAATCCAAGTTCATATAAAAGGTAAAACATGAGTGGACACACTGATATTTTCGTGAAATTCTTCCACGATAACCGTTACCAAATGCTGTATATTGTACTCTACGTCATACTATCCTCAACTGGTATTCTTTCACAAGAGGTAACGTTAAGAGGCCTATACAAATAAAAATATTCTATTGCAGGAGAGCTTTTCAGATGTAATTGCGCAATATGAAAGAGAAATAGCGGACCACCAGCTATTTTGCGCTAACGAAACCAACATCGATATCGAGATACTTCAAAAGTTACTGCAAAATGGCCTATATGATGACAATAATGACAAGCTTAAGTGTTTTTTAAAGTGCATTTACTTAAAGATCAGGATTTTTGATGAAACAGGTTTGATAAATAAATTGGAAATGAGAAAAACAGCGGGAACTCAATGCTAAAATATAAAGTGCAGTAATTGAAAAGTGCCAGATAACAAATTCAAACCTGTGCCAGCAAGCGTTTGAAATGTGTAAATGCACATACTTTACTGTCAAAATGTTTGATACCAGAAAATAGGTTAATTCGTGAAGTGGACGGAGTTGCACCACTACATGCTTCTAATGTTTATATAATAAAACCATAGAAATAGCGCAAGTGTATTAAAGTCACTAAGATTTGTTGTAAAATCCTTCTTTTTCCTCTTCTTGCATATAAAAATGTATTTTCAGAAAGGACTTCACTTTAGTTCGATTATCTCTCAAATCGTTTACCCATAAAATTTATTACATTTAAATTAAATCAGCTTATCGAGCAATATGAAGTTAGGAACATAAAAGCGAACTGGTTCCATCAGTGGCAAAACATAAGCGTAAATGAATATTTGAACCAAAAATATCGGAACACTTCCATTCGAAAATGGCAACAATTCTTTTTTAAATTGCAATAATTTCGAAAGGAAACAGTGTAACGGCCATTCTAGCCAAAACTGTATCTTTTTCCTAAAAATATAACAATTCCAATAAACAAACAATGACGTTTCAACCCTGCGTGATACTACTAGTATCCATTGTTGCAGTACAGCATTCAAAACGACGGACACCGCCTTCTGTTTTGCCGGTACTTTGTTTCCAGAAGGAGTGGGCAGGCATAAATAAAATTCCGAATGGATATCTGTTGGCGTGAGGCATCAGTCGCGGTACCAAAAAAACCAGGAAGACTGGCATCTCACGTTTCTTCAGGTTCCCATCGCGCTGCTATGATTGGCTACTGTCATTTCTTTTTACTTACTTTATGTGAGCAGGGTTATCCTTATTGCGTAGTGGTGACATTGTCGAACATATATTTTTCCGGATGTTAGGGTGTTTTAGAAAAGGAACGACATTATTGTCAGTATAATTTATATTTATATTTATTTTGTAAACTACGACTATATGATTACTAGGGCGTTGTTTATCCTTAGATAGGGTAAATTCCGTCCTTAAACTTGACGTAAGCGATTTACATTTTTAATAGACATTTTTTACAGTATAATACGTGCAATTACTAATATCGAAAGCTTGTTCGCACAGGTTGGCATTTCTAAACTGACATTTTGAAACTACCATGTCCTGAACTTCCAAATTTTCTGTTCCCGAAGTTTTTCTCATTGTCTCTTCACTAATTTTACCAGTTTCGTCAAATATTTTCAATTTCAAATACAGGCATCGTAAACAACACTTCAAGTTATCGTCGATCTTGTCATAAACACCATGGTTCAATAAACTCTCCAATTTATTTGGTTTTGTGTCCGTTTCTTCGAGGCAGATATCTCTGTATTCTTTAATTGTATCTTGATATTGAGAAATAACCGCAGCAAACTTGCCCTAGGTAAGCATAGCGATTAACCATGTGGAAAACATCATAAATATATCTACCTACCCGAGCCTCACAATTTGCAGAAATAAAAATAAAACACAACACAATTCGCATCATCTTAGGTCACTTAATAACAATATCGGCGCAGGGGTAACCTTTATACCACGATATACGTCCACTAGTAAATAATGATAACTGTTATGACCTTTTTTCTTTGTGGAATCGGTTCTACAATGCATACAATCTTTAGGTCATATAATAATTTGTAGTGATTCAGAACTTCCTGATCAATAGGTAATTTAAAACAAAGTGATCATTAATTGCATCAGCATCTATTTGAAGATTGCTAAATTCATTTTGACGGCTATCCTTTATATGCAATCGTTTGAGTTCGGACCATAATTGTTTGGAATTTTTTGTTTGAACAATGAACTTAAAATAGGCTCGCTTTTCAGATTTAATTGCATTGTTAGTCATATTTCACAGCTGCTTAGAATAATTCCAGCTTTCCCCAGAAGGATTATGTGTGTGCCTATTTTTAGCTTTATCCCGTAAATTCATTAAAAGCCTAACATTGCCAGGGTAATGGTTTTCTGGAAAACGCTACTCTACACCAGGGAGCATGTTTATCGAATAAGGCAATTATGCAGTTATCGAAAAACTGAATCTTGTCATTGAGATTTGCCAAGTTGGTACAAACGTTCAAGAGATAAGTTCTGCAACTCTTCATAAAACAAAACAGTATTGAAGCGTTTATAGTTGAAAAGTATGAATAGTAGGCACTTTTTGTGTAGAGGGAAATAATACATCGCAAAATATCAGTTCATGCTTATAATGCTTATAATTGAATCATCTGAGACAATAATGAGACCCAATAAAGCAGCTTTGTGTAAACCAATTCTAGTAAGCTTAGAGACTAACTGCTTTAAATTAAACTACTCAAGAGAATTAGCTAGGAAGAGGGATGTACCTGGATGATCAAGATCTGAAAGGTCAATATTACAGTCCCCTAAGCAAACAAAATCGGCGGCCAATGACGAGCACAGAATAATCGAATCTTCTAATTCGTTTACAAATCCTTTGTAATAATGATTGGGGGGCCTGTAAGTAAACTACACCGACAACAATTTTAACACCTTTTCCGCTTACCAAACACCACAGTTCTTCAATATTGCCAGCTGTCTTTATTAAAGTCATACTTAATCCCTGCTTATAGTACCAAGCGACCCCGCCACCCCTGGTCGGACGATCATTCAGTAGTATTTTAAAATCGTCAAATTCCAAAACGTTAGAATTAATTTCCCTTGTCAGCCAGGTTTCCGAAATGGCCAAAATATCTAAATTGTGCATGAAGATTTTCTCTTTTACATCGGATAATTTAGGGACTAATGAACGTACATTTATATGCCCAATTTTTATATTCCTGTGCGACCTGCCTAAAACAAAACAAATTAATTAAGGTGACAATACACAAAAAGAAAAAAAATTGAATTGATTAATTATGCTTTAAAAATTAAAAAAAAATAAAATAAGATGTGCGCTCTAGAAAATGAGAATAATTTTCCGGCAAAAGTTTGCATAATTTAAGGTGAGATATGGCAAGGTAATCTAAATTAAATTAACATTACATTCGCAAAACAGGAGAAAACATGAACTAATTAAACTTCGGGACATCATTTAAATCAGCGTCAGTAGTCATCAGCCGTATTTGGTTATTAATTTTACAATACAATTTGCCATCCCTGGACCAGCAGTTCTTGTCCCCAACCTTGCATAGTAACTCTCTAAACAAGGATAGTCGTTCCTTAGTTAGATCTTCCTTGCTAACGACGGGCGTCCCCTAAAGAAGGTTCATATCCTTTAAATTTATAATTATAATCGGATGTGGTTTGTCACCAAACTTCCCAAACCGATGCAGGCGGTCTATATCACCTTTATCCAACTTCTTCCCCAACCCATTCTTGTATTCAATAGTGAGATAACCTTGTTCGTTAAAACTTCGTTATCTAATTTACGATTGAGCACAGTAGTTTTTTCCCACACTTTTTCATCGACGTAGGTTTTAAACTTTTCAAAAATCCTCTCGGAAATACTGGTAACCAACTTGTTGAAGAAGTCTCCATCTTCCAGCAGACCCTCGACTGCACCTGCCACTGCATTATTAATTTCACAAAGTTGCGTTTGTTCCCGTGTTTGAGGCATATCAATATATAGTAGAAATCGGAAAATTTGAATGACCCAAAATACAAGTATGAAATTGAGCGAGCACACAACAACTCGTCGTGTGCGCCAAAGACAAAATTTGCAACGTGTTGCATACTAGGTTTTTTTGTAATTTCGTCAAGAAATTGATAAAATGTGAATTATTATAATGGGGAAAGAACTTTATTTTAAGATTGAATACTCATGTAGAATGCAGAATAGTTCTTGGACCAGGAGTTCACAAACATTAAACGATGAACTGGCAGTAGAAGATTGTCCTTCTTACAGGAATTACTTGAGGATGAATACAATCAAAAATTCCTCATAATCTGTTAAAAGTTACTAAAATTTGAAGGAAAAATGGAACAGGCTCTAAACATTATAAAAATAGGACAACGTTAGGTTCCTAAAATAATTACAAAAAAATTGATCAAAGTTGATGCATGAAATGTTCATTTTTTTGTTCCTAAAAAAGATTTAAAAATTGACTAAATAAGTGATCGTTGCAAATGGGTGTAAGTTATAAAAGAAAATGATTATTGTATGTGGAGACTATAATGTAAATTTTGTAGGTTCGAAGTCAGTCTCACCAAGTTCTCCAAGGATTTAGTTGTACTATTGTCTTTTTGCAACTTATTAGTTCCGCAGATACAGAGCGGGCACCCATTCTGCAACTAAAATCTATCGAAATTTAAATTTTGTTTAACACTCTACCATCACTTTGAATAAGTACTCCTCAAAAACGAATATGGGTTAAGACTTTCAACAGAAACATAAATTCAGTACCATAATCAATAATCTAGAAGAAAAGAAATATAAAACCTGTTTGAAGAGCTACAGCATATGTCTTTAAGCGAGGATGCTATACCAAATTCCTAGTATTAAGGTATGACATTCGAAAGGATCCACATCATTTCGATGCAAATGAAATGAACTACGTATAAGTAACGTATTTCCAACAAATGGTGTGAAAATTTTGACAAAAGTGCAAAATGCTCCTTCCAAATACTTAGTAATCCTGGACTTAATTCCTCCAATAGTTAACAAAAACATGACAATTCAAAATATCTGATGTAAACAACAATATTTTCTCACACACGTTTATTCAAGTGTTATGTATTAGTTATTTTGACAGTACATATCAGAACCAATTAAAAATCTTAAACCACGTATTCAAACTCTTATACGATAAACTATCACTATGGTATCTTACTATATACATATAGACAGGTGTCGACTACTCTCAGGTTAGTCAACTTAACCCTCTACGAAAAGCAAAAGCTACAACATGCTATTAACAGTCCTGTGTTTGACGCTACTGGCTGCTACTGCAACTTCGGCTGAGGTAAGGTTTCACTTTTTCACCCTAACATCAATTACAGTTTCTTATTTTATTTCAGACTTTCCAAGATGTCATTACAAATATAAGAAATACGATCCAAGGTATTAAAAGCAGCTGCTTCCAAACCGAAGGTGCGAATGAAAGCGACCTAGAAAATATACTATCGCAAGGACAATACAGTACTGGTCGTAACTTAAAATGCGCCCTGAAGTGCCTTTACGTATCTACAAATATCATAAGCTCAACCGGAGAAATTAACGAAGTAAATATGAAGTCAAAAACTGGCACTACAAATGTGAATATTCAAAATGCAGTAGTCGCGAACTGCGCAGGATTTACCAATGCCGATCTCTGTGACAGGGTATATGAAATTAGTAAATGCACCTACCGTACTATCCAAAATGGATTTTCGGCTGGATTAGGACACGATCACTGCGAATAATGTCAAAATGAAATTTCCTCCTAGCTTCATAATTTGGTTTAAGTGGATCGTACTTAAAAGTACACCCTCTTGAATAATTATTAAATATGGTTTATGTTGTAGTTTTATTATAATTGTTTAATATTGTTTCTCTTGTATATTTATTTCTTGTTATTTTGCATACATATTATAAGAGCTTAGAGGAATTTCCCGAATAAATAAACACGATTAGAGTAATTAAAGTTGTACGTCTCTAACTTTTTTTAACAAAATGTGGGATACTCAATCAAGGGCTTTTGATAAGTCTAGGAAAGTTGCCACGGAGTGTTTTCGCTTTTCAATGGATTCTAAAGGACCATTTATATAACTTGTAAATTACAAAACAAGATATTAGTTTCGGAGTGTTTACTTATCTGAAGATAAACACATTTTTCAATTATTTTAGATATAATCCGTAGGACAGATATGCGCCTATAATTGTGTACACCGTTGGTTTAGATTTTATAAACTATTTTTGAGGGAAGCAATCTAATCTCGAACTAGAATTTGAGATACTACTTCTAGTTTGAAGTTCTGTATTCGAGGTACATCTTTTGAATATATTTGAAACCACAACACGACTGCTCTTGAAATCTTGTCACCTCTTCTAGCTGCAAAGAAATATATGGAGTTCTTGAGGCACCGCATTCGAACGAGCTTCATTCGATTTGTTTCACTCGCGATTCTTCGCTTCACGAAAGAGCACAAACTTGTTGAGGAATTCTGGTTCATGGCATGGCAACCAGTTTGCTGCCCAATTTCTCACTGGGAACGAATGGCAGTTCCAATTATCAAGATGGCCCACAATGCTGTGTCCGACTGCGTGTTATTAGATTGCTTGAATCGCTTCAAAATTGACCAGTCTACTTTCACTTCCTCCATCATCACTACATCTAATTTTCAAGTTGTTAACAGAAAGAATGGACTCGAAACACTTGATGGAGCTTCGCGATGTTGGTGGGGTTTCAAAAGCAACGATTGGGAAGATGGCTGGAGCAGGAGTGACAGTACAGGAACTGAGAAAGGAAAGGCAGAGCAGGAAAGTCTAGGAGGTGTGTTTGGAAGTTGAAATTGACGTATTGGGCACCTAGTTAATGCGTTTCGACATTTTTATTACAGAAATAATGATTTTTGAATCCCACTTTGCTCATCTACGACGTCATCTAGGCGAGCTACCTAGGCTAACAAAATAACCATTTTTCTTTGTTTTTGCGTCACGGTGTTAAAGCAGTTCTAGACGCACAAACAAATTTCATATGGCGCCATTTCGGAATTATTCTAGATTATATACCAGATGGTATTTTTCGTGCTGATTTTTAAATTTCATAAAAATCGATGGGTTATATATAGCATACCACTTAAAGATTTCCATAACCTTACACTTTATTCAATGATATGGCCTTTACTGGGTTAAATGGTCTACCGAAAGCAATACAATACAAGAATACGATATAAAGTTTGGAGTATCTGTTTGAACTGCATGGACCAATTTGTTTTAATAAAACGATCAAGGAGAGAACCTTGAAATATTTATGACGGTAAAAATTACTTTTTTGGCAATGTGATCAAGCTTTGATAAAATATTAAGCAAACACCTTGAGCAACAAGCAAGTTTATTCAAGGGTATTGGTCGTAGTTATCTGATATACTAGAAACAAATAAAAATTTTAAACCACGCACCTAAACTCTTATACGATAACCTATCACTATCTTCGATGTATATACAGGTGTCAACTACTCTCACGCTAACCCTCTACAGAAAGCAAAAGCTACAGCATGCTATTGACAGTGTTGTGTTTGATGCTATTGGCTACTACTGCCACTTCACAGGACGTAAGGTTTTACTTTTGAACCGTAACATCAATTACGGTTTAATATTTGATTTCAGAGTTTCGGAGATGTGATTGCAAATATAAGACACACAATCAAGGATATTAAAAGCAACTGCTTCCAAACCGAAGGTGTGGATGAAAACGAGCTGGAACGTATACTCATGCTAGGAAAATATGACAGTACTAATCATGACTTAAAATGCGCCGTGAAGTGCCTGTATGTAAATACAGAAATAATGAGCTCAACTGGAGAAATTAATGAAGCAAATATGAAGACAAAAACCGGAACTTCAAATGTGGATATTCAAGATGCAGTAGTTGCGAACTGCAAAGGTTTTACGGATTCAGATCTCTGTGAAAGGACTTATAAAATTAGTAACTGCACCTACCATACTATCAAAAGTGGACTTACTGGACGCGAATAATTTTTATGAGAATAGTATTTGTGTATTTGTTATATTTGGTTTGCTTTTTGGATCCTTTTGTTCCGCTGTAGTTATTGTACCTTTATTATACATATTATTTAATATTATTTTTGTTAGAGTGGATTATGTCAATTTCATATTAAGTTGCGCACATATTTTAACAATACTTTAAAAGGATTTCCCGTTAAATAAATCAAATAAAAATGACGATTATTACTACCCAAGGATGTTATATAATACAGGATTGCTCGATCACTAAATTTTTTCGCCGCGTGTAGTGACGTCACTGGCGGACCCAGACGCACCGCATGCTTTGATTTTTCGATTTGTGCACCACTTTCATTTGTATTTTATATTATGTAAAATTCTAAGAGCTCCTTCTCACGATGCGTTTTGAAACGCTGCAGAGTGGAAATTTTCTTCGAAAAAAAGATACGCTTATGCGGAAATCCATTCCTCCCGATGAGAAATTAGCTTTATTTCTCAGATGAGTAAGAACTGAAATTTATTACAAGTCTTTTCAGTTCAATTTATGTTATAATTTTGGAGTTTGCTACACCGTGCTACAATGGATTTTACCACACAATATGAAGCGTTTAGCCTAACACGGCTTCGTTCGGTGGAACTACAACCCCCACATATCATCAGTAATAACAATCTTAAACATAACAAACTTAACTTTATATACAAAATATCAGTACACAAATATGTACGCTCTTTACTAAGGTAAATGATACACAAGTAAATGAACTCTCTTCAAACCAGACACCATTTTTTAAAAAAACGACGCCCCTTCTTGGTACGTGCGTTTTTGTTGCGTGAAGGCGCTTCTGAAAATCGCTTCGTGCTACTTATGGCGCTGCAAATCGCACCGTGTGAAGGGGTCACGCTACCAGCCGCTTCAAAAAACGCGTGGTAAAAAGGAGCTCTAATACATCCAAATGGATGTTATAGGTAGATATTTAAATTAGAAAATCTTGTCATTCCTCGTCTACAAGTCTACAAATTCTCCTTCGGTTTTTCGTATACTCAAAATTTCGTGAATCCATTTCATCCTGCGTTTTTGGTTTTTTTGCTCTTCATCATCCATGGAAATTACAGCTAAATCAGTTCATTTAAACTTTGTCCATTTTAAAATACCGATTTCTCGACGTTCTTTTTGCAACTGGCTAAAATAAGCACCAGTTGAGTGTAAAATGTGAATACTACCCTAAATTGTTATTACAGTCCAATACTGCACGTCGGCGTCCAAGCATTTTTGTTGCAATATAGCGTACACTTATACCCACAGTTAGGTATATCGCTAATGCAAAAACGTTGACAACTTAGCAAACTCAAAGAGTATGGTTACTCTTTGCTATAACTGTCAATTCTGACCCCAGGTCCGTTAGTGACGTAACATATTACTTAAACGCGGGCAACATTACTAGTATAGGGATCGAGCAATCCTTATATAGCATCCTTGATTACTACCCTACGAACTACGACTATCTATTGGCAAGTTGGTCTGGATCCTAAAAATCGCGAGAAGACAGCCTCTAGCATGGGATCGTCGGGTTTATGGCAATTTACCCTTTGCATTTTCTGTTGTTGGCCTGCCACGTCCGGAAAAGACTGCATTTGCCACAGTTGTCGCACATCTTAGCTTCAAAGAGCCATGGTTACAAATTCATAAAAGAGCTTCAGCTTCATCAATGAAGAAAGATTTTGTGTTAGCTCTAAACTGTCGAGTAAGATCCAGACTAAGAAGATTCACAGATGGTGGTCCGTTCAGTTATGATTTTATTTACATACCAGGATAAGAAAACCATGTTTCCAACAATTAAGAAGTCTAAAATTGAAGGAATTGCACGATCACATATAACTGGCGAAGTCCGACTCATGACAAACTGTCGCACTTGTGCAGATGTAAAGCCTAGGTTTTAGTTGATTTTAAGGACCCTGTCCCTATGAGTATACTAAAATATTGCATCAGTTGCATTTAATTTGTTAATTGTTGAATACCATTTTTAATGAAGATCTGCCATTCTGAATCCACATCTTGGAAAAGGAATTTTTGAGAAATATTCACTTAATCACAAATACAGTTTATCTCCAACGTCTGTACTCTATTAGAAACGTTCTCTGCTCTCTGCACTTCTCGGTTTATTCCAAAAAGCGTAGGTTTTCCAACCAAAGCAAATTAAATAGATACGGACAGACCTACGAATGATCTACAGTGTGGAACAGGATGAGCTGAATATGGTTTTTCCCTAGTAAAATTTTCAAAAGGTAGTTTTGTAATAAATCGATCAAGTGGGAGACGAACCATCATGGTTGCTTAAATGTAGGGATTTACATTGATTTAAATTAATGACGTCGATCTACTACTCCTGATTGACTTTACTGATTTCTAGTTACGCATAAGATAACACCGACACATCCTATCTAATAATTTTTGGATATTAATGAGCCAAGCTGCTGCATTTGTGTTGATAACATCAAACCCATTCGTAAGTTGACACCTACTAATCGCTACAGTTTCTCCGTGACATGTTAATTTCTTATCTTTATATTTAATCAAAAAGTATTACGGAGACATCTATTAACATGCATAATGTGGCTTCGTTTACATCCAGTGATCAATGGGAGATGATTTATTTTCCGACTAATACGATTAATTTGGTAAATATACTTGAAACTTGTTGTATCCTTAGAGGAGGCCACGCCACACCTTTATCCTTTGATATAGTATCGTTTTCAGTAAATGATTTTTGCAATAAATCTATAATATCTACCTATGTTTTTAAAAATGTTGAACTCGACAAATACTTTTTTACATTTAAATAATATTGATAATCACCTTTTCCTAGATTTTCCAGTTTTTTTCTACTTTTACATATGAAGAAGTGATTTACCTCACAACCGTTAGAGCCCCTACACTTACGAATATATTAGTGTACAAAATGCTGTCTCGCTTCAATAACAGAATTTATTTAAACAATTCCATTTTAAACAGATTCTAATCAGTAAAGGTTGTCGTTGTATTTAATAACACGTGTACGCTTAAAATGCTGTCTCGCTTCAATAACAGAATTTATTTAAACAATTCCATTTTAAACAGATTCTAATCAGTAAAGGTTGTCGTTGTATTTAATAACACGTGTACGCTTAATTTATTTAAATTCAGAAATTTTACTTTCCATACTTTTATTAATTTCTTTAAAATTGAGGAAAGGCGTCTGGCACGCCCTCTACGGTATCATGCAGATAGCAGTGTGGGGCTCCCACCTACTAAAACCCCTTCTCCCTTCTTTAGACTAGAGTTTTTCAACGAGCATCACTTTCGCGTTCTTCCGTTGCGCTCTCTATCTACCTCGTCAGGTCACATTTTCTCCCCTGTAGCGCTTACCATTTCCCTTCCCTTACCAGTTTTGGTACAATTTCCCATTTCCGTTCACTTTCAATCATGATTGCTACAATATTGGGTTCCTCTGTTAGGTACCTCTCCTATCTAAAGGACCACCAGCAACCTCTTACTCTCCCATCTTGAGCACTGAGTACGACATGTCCTCAGTCGTCGCGTTCCCACAGTCTCTACATTTATCATCAAACCTCTGTTTGAATTTATTGAGGTATACGCTGTTTTGACCGTGGCCTGTGAGGAACTGTCACAGTAGTTGATGGTACCGTGTTTTCCTAGTACCTCTGATTTTGAGTCGCCTGTAATTGTCTTGAGCCAGGACTGTCCCTTATTCCATTCTTGCATAATTTTCGCCTTTGTGTTTCCTTCTGCTCTTATGTTTAATTACTGGTAACTACCATAAGGTCCTTTGCAAAGGCAGTGCGGTATGCAGCTGCCACCGTTAGCGATGTTTTCATGTGTCATTTATCAGTTAAGTCTCTGGCGGTTTGTTTGCAGATCGCACCACCTTCATACCTTCTTGCAATACCTCACTGTTATCGACAGTCGCGTCTAACAACTTTTTCTGCCCCTCCCATGGTACGCCTCAGTTCCACATAATCTACCCATTTGCTCTACGATTTTCCCAGCCTTCTCCACGACTTTTCTCAGATGTTCGGTATATGACAAGCATTTATCGACCGTTACCGCAAGGATTTCTACTTTCTGTTCTAACTTATTTTTTCTCCATCTATGATGATTGCTCGCGAAACAATTATTCTTCTGCTGGCTATCAGAGCGGCCTTGGTTTTACTGCCCACAAGCCTCAACCCTCTCACAACCATCCATTTTGTGACCTCATTTGCAGCTATTTCAATTTTTTCCCCGCACTTTCTAGTCGTCGATCTACCGCCATTATTGTTACGTCGTCCACGTACGCTATCATATTTATTCCAGGTGCTACTCCCAGTTTTAGCACCCCGTCGTATGCGAAATTCCATAATAGCGGTCCCAAAACGGAGCCTTACGGCACTCCCCCGTAAATCTGTATGTTGCTGTTCATGGTAGCGCAACATTTTGTCTTTCTGTTAGATAGCCATGTAGGATGACCTGAAGGTAGTTGGGTATTCTTCTCTCGCCCATCTCTTATAATAGCCCCTGTGTAAGTGTATGTAGGGAAATAAATGCCTTCTGCACGTGCGTCCTGACTTGAACATTTTACTTTACGGGGGCACAAACAAACAGAATAAACGGTGTGTTTGGAGCATTTTATGTGTTCGCCACGTCCCCGGATACTTTTAATTGCATTAATTTCCAGTATTCTGGCAGATTTGAACCATGGATGATGGCAGCCTTTGTGCTGATCCATTCACTAACAAAGGAAAAGAAGATAAATACAAAAATATGACCGAGGCGCCTATTTTCAAGGCATGAAATAGTGCATTACTAACAGGACAATGACTATTTCATTTTTCTTAACTTTGTTATAATATAAAGCATGTTTGGGATTCCATAATACAGGAAATGTCTCACAGAAATCAACAATTTCAAACATTTTTCTTTATTCCATTCCGGTGATTCACTCATTTTCGGACTGCGAATGCTGCAAACCGTCCATTGCATTCTTCGTTCCTCTCCCTTTTCTAAATCCACATTCCGATGGTGAAAGTTCTATGTACGTATCGCTCTAATCTTTTGACCAGTACTCTCTCCATCAACTTGTGTGGCCTACGAGAGTCACCAATTGGGAGAAGACTGTCCGGGCCCGGGGCTTTCCTTTTTGGCATTTATTTTCCGCCTGTACTACTTCACTGAGGCATTGAATAAAATTTATTCAATTACTAAGGGTCACCTTTTGGACCCCTCCCCTCGTGTTTTCTCACCTCTCTCCTGAGATCAGCGCTTCCAGCGGAAATAGTTTTTTTAATTCTTCCTTTAACCCTCTCATGGGTCCATCTTACTCGATACGATCTTGTAGGTTCTACTCTATGGATCTTTATCGATCTCTACGCACAGTTCTCTCCAACGCTCGCTATTCGTCGCTCTTATCTATGTTTTTAATGTTTCCTAGCTGGTCGGTAGCTTCTATGTAAGCGCATGACCTCATCGTCCACTTTGAGGTTGGTACGTCTTTTTCCTCTTGCTGCCCCACGTCTAGTTTTCCTGTGCTTCGCCACTTGCTCGTCTCACCGGTAACAGGGTTTCTTACCATTTCGCATTTTCGCTTTAGGCATCAGTGCGTTCGCTATGGCTGCCAGACTTGCTTCTAGCTCCTCCGCGGTGTCAGGCATTTTGGCTTATCTTATGACGACTTTAGCTTTGGAGTGGCCTAACTTTTTCACCACCCATCCTCCACTGTGTGGTGCCTCTCGTTTGTTATTGTCGCAATTTTTGAAGTAGTCTTCCGAGCTAGTGACCACATGATATGTGTATTTTTGATCACTGAGCGTTTGGCACTCCTCCACCTGCCATCATGTTACTCTACAGGCAACCTACATGGAACACGTATAGGAGAGATGGGCGTGTTTCCTTCGTTAGGTATTGGGAGATCTACAACAAAAATGGGGGTTTCACAATACACATTAAAACACAACAAAAAACTTAAAAACCATTAAAAACCCAACTAAAAACTAAAAACAAGCAGACATCTGTGTAAACATAATGATCAAGCCTTCATTAACCGGAGTAAGATTAAAAATGAGGATGATCCTGATACACATTAAAATCTGATGTATAAAGAGTATTTAGTTATATCACAGCACACATTATAAATCACGGCTGACTAGATTGATTCATTGGTTGGCCTCTTCCTTTTTCGGCAGTTCGTATGACCGCTTTAACGTTGGGACACGCCATTGACCACAGTGCGTAACCGTCTTCTTCACGCTTGGGATTAGTGCATTTTTCCTTGAAGTGTCCTTTCTGACCGCAGTTGATGCACAGGTTCTTTTTGTTTTGTTCCGCACATACCGTTCCTTTATTGTGCAGATTCCAGCAATTTTGGGCATTTTGTCACTTATATCATCCGTAGATCGCACCTTGCCAGCCCTACCCATACCCGCTTCATTTTTCTCTCGAGCTCCCTGTGAATCAGCTGCTTTGCGGATTGCTGTCCACTCTCGCTGGCGCGGACGAGCTTGCCCTGTATTTTAGTCTTTGGTCTACACTACATCTGCCATAGCCTACTGAATTTCTTGCTCACCTGACAGCTCCTCCAGGTCCCGATATAGTAGGCTCTGTTCTCCTCTCTAACTTGACATGATACCTCGCCCATAGCATCTTTCAGTGTCTTTTTGGTTTTCTTCACATCCCCTTTTTTTCCATCCAATACGATCTTTAATCGCCCATTTCTCGCCTTCGTGACCCCTCGAAGTACCTTTCTGTCCACCGACCTTTTATTTAACTGCTTTCGTAAGTGTGCCTTACGGATGGTAATGTGCCACGGGTAGCGTGACTCATTCGTGGAGTGTTAGGAAATGCTATATTCCCTTTATCTATGCCACTCAAGCGTTACAATAGTTTTAATAGTGAAAGCGAAATAAAAAGCGCAAAATAAAAGTTGACTTAACTTTTTAATTATCGCATTCTACACTTTGCGATAATCACAAAAAATTGCTCTCCGATGTTCAAATTTGAAAAAAACTCGTTAATACGGTAATTGAGGATTACCTACTTTAAGCGGACACTTTTGCCAGAGCGCATTTAGTTTCGCAGCCGATCTGCGCTTTACTTTTATTTTCCGCTAAAAGGGATTCTCAAATTACATAAATTATACCACATAAATCAAGCGAACATAATTACTGAATAACTTTTAAGGCGACTTTTTACACCGCTTTATTTAATTTAATAAATAAAACTTAAAAGCTCAGGGCAGTAAAAAGAGCATAAACTGTTTATATAGGGTACTCACGATCCTATTATCACAACTTGTAATCTCCAAAGAGCTTAAGTCGTGTTTTAGCAAGCGGTTCCTAATTAGTAAATACCCATTCCTGCAGTGAAGTCTAAAAGATGCACTAAATGGAGAGAACTCTAGTAATAAATTAACCGCGTCCAAAATACATGTACTCATTATTCTAATTAAATGTATAGTACTTATGGTAGACGATTTTAGCGTAGAAAGCGAATGAGCTACTAGGTATATTAAAAAACGCCGTTGTAAATTGCGTCTGAATCTAGCATACTAAAAGATGTCTTACTATTTTGTGTCTTTAGCGTTTATTTTTTATATTCGAAAAAATCGGCTGTGCAGAAATAGGTATTCGAAAACCGCTGGCGATGCTATGTGGTAACTATTACCTCAAAAATCTGAAAAAATATATGAAAGGCAAGAACAAACTAATGCCTGCCCACTATGTGTTGTAGTTTTCGGGGGGTTGCTTAGTGTGACGTCGAAAAACACTAGAAATGTTATGTGCCAACGGCCGAATTTATGTTTATTCACTATTGCAGTCTTTTTACAAAAAAGAAAACGTGCATTTGTCGCAAAACAAATATTTTTCCCCATTCCGGGAATTCTTTGGGGCACTGGTCACAATTAACTTCGACCTATTTGTGAATAAAATGCATATACTATCAAATATGGTCCCCTTCAACAACACTTTTAATGAAAATAATAAAAATTCACCTTAACTCATTAATTAAGCACCGATTCTGTGCAAAGCCTCGTTGATTTCCAAAGAAGTCATTCAGAGGTGGTGAAAACTGTTCCAAAACTTCTATCTTCATGATTTTGATAGTTGTATTGCTTTGTACACTGAAATTACGTGGAGATTGATCTTTGAATACTTCAGTATCGGAAATGAAAGAATTAAGGTAGTTTTAAAAACAGCGAATATGGATGTTCAGAAATGTAGTGTTCATCTAAGCGTGTACGATATTTCAATTTGAGTGTCTGGGTGTCTAGAGGGTTGCCCAATACGTGCGGTACCAATTTTGGTTCTCCCTTACATACTACCAAAGTGGTTTTTAGTATTTTGCGATACCTTTTATAACAAGAAAGTGCCAAATCCGCCACATTCGCAATATGATGTACCTACGACAAGAGCCGCTGGGCACAAAAATTCCACTACAGATTCCCGGATTGTGAAATGTGGGGAAATTAATTCGACTGGTCTTGCAGGACGTGGTACATTGCTATACAAGCGTTTTCGGACTTTCAAAACGGTAACTTTCCAAAATGCATCCTTAGTAGTAACAACTTTTACCGTGGGCACTGGGAAATCAACCTAAATAATTATAGGCAGGTCATTAACATAAATGAAGCTAACTCCGAAATAGCCCACATTTACCTGTAATGACGATTAGATTGTCACCGTGTAATTATTGACATTCATAAATTAAGAAAACAACCTTCAGTCGTTTTATATTTAATTAGATATTTATGGGCTTTTAATTCATCACAACCTTCAATCAACGCGCTTTTCTAATGTTCGCTACCAAAAATTGGCGACAGGTACAATAGGCTAATGTACAAATTTGAGTAACTAAAATTAGCTATATCTGCAATAAATTATTTTAAAAACAATCGCATCTACCGTCAGACAAACAAATCAATAACCCTCTTCACGGATATATTCAAATATTTGACCTTTGCTATTTACCTAAATAGCTATTTCGAAAAAGTCTGTCCCTGTTAGTTTTAACCATTAATTGTAGGTCTTATACCAATATCGACGCATAAATTTAACCAGTTTCTCTTACCTTCGGTAACGCAGAAGATGGTTTTAAAAATGTCTTTGAGTAACGAAAGTAATAACGTACCGGGGTTGGGCGCAAAATTTACAAAGCAAACCGCATCGCGATCGGCAAGTTGCAATATTGAGGGTGGCGCATCGTATCACGCGAATATTATAACAACGATACGAAGGTGTATATCGTTTAAAAAGGCGCATTGTGAAAAATGCAATAAAAGTGCGGAGTGCAGAAAAAGTGGTGAGCGTTGTAGATCGTTTGAACCCCTGTCGTTAATGGAAAAAGAAAATTTACGTGAAAATTTGTATATTACACCCTTGCGAATGTGTCGCCAAATTGTGAGCAAAGAAAAGGGATATGATCTGGATTCGTTTACGGTACTTCTTCATTCAAAGGTAGGTAGCATTGTATTCATTCGGATTGTTGTAACCACACTACAGACGAGTTCGGTGCAAGCAAAAGTTTGAGTTATGACTTGGAAATTGAGCGGTGGAAAGAGGACAGTCATCAAGAAGTCGCAAGGAGTGTGTAACAATCGATCTGAAAATATATGCTCCAAACAAATTTGAATTAGAAAAGAAATTACATCTTGACGTTTCATTCCTCAGCTATGAGGTATCACCCGTCACTAGTAAAATAATAGTCCCACAATTACAGAATATTTTCGACAACTTCAACTATCATGGCTTTTGGGCTATTTATGTACTCACGCATATGGGAACTAATCAAAATACTAGAGTAATATTGAAAAAAGTGTTTAAAATGACGACAGTTGCCCTGATATTATTGGCACTGTCGCCATTTCATTGAAAGCCGTAATATACCTACTACTTGTTACTGACGTCTTCCAAAGCTTCCCATATCCGAATATTGCCACGTATGGAACTCAAAAAACCATTTAATGTAGTCTTTTTGGATTTTGACTTCTAATTTATCAGTATCAATAAAAATTCATATCAATTTTAAAAAATGAACTGCTGGATCCGCAGGTAAAGCTTAAATCAAACATGTTTTGGGCCATTCCTCGATATTGGACCATTTGATGTCTCGTTTTCGGTCACCGTTGCGTTAAGAGAGAACTCAGGCCGCCTGAATGGAATGTGTAAAAAATTTAATGTAATTACAATCAAAAACGCCCTCTACTTGGAGGATTTTTTGTGTTTATTGACATATCGACTAAATATCCTTATTAATGAGTGACAACGAGTTTATGATTTTGTCCGTCTGCACGTCCGTCCGTCTGTGTACATGATTACCAGAGATCCGGACCGGACCGAAACCGGTATTTTTTCAGGACCGAAAACCGAACCGAAACCGTTATTCCTTTTATAGAAATGGACATTTATTGAGAACCGGAACCCATATATTTTTTTCTGTTCTTTTCGGTTTTTTACGGTTCTTAACAGGTTATTGAACGCGCCGGCAAACACGTCTTGAAAGTGTTGATAAAATATTACTCTATAATTGCCATGGTGGAATTATAAATTTTTAATGAGGTGTCGAAATTGAAGGCATTATGGGTGGCGGTGGCGGTAATTTAGCCCCTACTGTAAATGTAAATAATAAAAGGAGGGACGAGGTGTTAGAAAATAAAAATAAAAAACAAAAACTCCATACATAATTTTTTTACATTAGTGTCTGCGTATTTTTTCTGGATTTTTATTAGTAAATTAGATTTAAATACATATTTCCCTCTTCCTCCTTTATTCCTCTTGTCGTTGTAAATTTGCTACACTGACGAGACGTCACGTTTTGGTATTCATAACTTTTTACTTCTTTTTCATACCTATTAATTAACAAATCACTTTGTTATAATGAATTTCTTTAATGCCATACCTTCTAAAAGACTAGAACCGTTATGGACCGAAAAAAATGCGCAGAAGCAAACCGATATTTTTTTAAGAATCGAAATCGAACCGGAACCGTTATAAATATTTTCGCTTAAATATAAACAGAACCGGAACCGATGTTTCATTTGGGTCCAGGTCCAGGTCCAGGTTATCATTGATAACTCACGAACGGTTTCGAATTTTCCAGTTCTGTTTTCAATAATAGGTACACAATGGTCAAGGGACTAAGTGATTCAATTTTGGTCGATACTCGTCAACCGGAAGTGACCTTATCGCTCGTTGTCTGTATTGGTGCAGTTTATTTACGTACGAACGGAGATACCCGATAAATTATCATGCATAGCCAAAGGATGAATCTGTATAAGCAACATATGAAGACTTCATTACCTTTTTCCAAAAGTTACCTTGAGGGTATTCCAGATCCCCCGATGCTACACTCTCGTCCATAAAACGTTTAACCCTCTGAACACTTATAATAGCTTTTTTATTATACCTGAATCACAATCTCCGTTTTAAACACTCAAATGCGTGCGAAAAAAGGCCTTTAAAACACACGTGCTTTAAAGTTGCTAACTAACGACACTTCAAGTATGACTTTTGAAACTGTCATCTGGGTGAAATAAAAAATCTTCCTAAGTCGCTTTCTGTAAATGCAGAACATTTCTTTGGCTTGTATGTACCTATCCTTTGGTTGAAGCTTTTACAAATATATAATAATATATATACAATTTAGGGTATGCTTCCAAATCTGTTCCATATTTTAGTCCCAGCAATAACTGAAGTTTTGAATGGATGCACCAAAAGATAGAAGATTTAAATACCTTTGACATTTCCTTCATATATGCCAGCATTATCGATGCATTTAAGACTGTATTCGTAAGTAACTTCCTATTCATCCATGGAAACAACTTTTCATATGCTTGATAATAGGCTTTACTGGATTGAGATTTTACACCTACCAACGCTGTTTAGATTTTACAACAAGCGATTTAATGGACGGTGTATTATCTTTTTCAACGGAAATCGTTTTATTCACAAAGACGACAATTTTTATAAGCAAACGTCAAGTGACATTTCCATGGTAATTGTGAAATTACGAACACCCAGCCCACTTAATTAGACATGTATTCGAGTATAACGTCAATATGATTTCATTGAATTTCCTATTTTTAAATTATACTGCAGGTATAATAAAAATACTATAAGATACACGTGTATAATTGGTCTTTAAAGCACTTGCAACGTTAAAGGCACTCCGCTTTGCGTCGTGCCCTTAAACACGTTGCGCGTGCTTTAAAGACTTGATTATACACTTGTATCTTAATATACTATTTCTAAGACTACCACGTCCTCTTCTACTAAACAGTACAGCAGCAAACGTAGCACCGAGGGGTCTGGGGGTATGGAATACAGCCCCCCCCCCCCGTAAACGACGATTCAGTTATGTTTTTTCATATTACTATGAGGGTGCTAAAGTAAATAGAGAAGACATAATCTAGGCTTTCTTTGTTTAGGGTAGTGCTGTGTGGTTGGGGGTATCATCGAGTCCTTCATGAGAGTAGTGCTGTGTGGCTGGCGGTATTCCATACCCCTAAAACCCCCGATTCTATGTTGGTCCTCAAAAATGTCTAGCTTTAGCACTCATACCATAATTTGCGAGAAAACACTATCAAACTTCTCAACATGGTCCTTAGATGTATGGAACCCTCTACACTCTACAAGAAGAAAGATTAGTCTGCACGTTTTCAAACACTAGTATAAGAGTATTGAAGGTTGGCCGACCTTGAGAAAGAACGTATTACCGGGGAGTCTGGGTGATGTGGAATACCCTCCAGCATACGAAGACTTGATAGCCGAAAATCTATTAACTACCAAATGTGAATTTTGGCAATAAGTCCTAAACGGCTTGAGATATCAAAAATCAGAACAAATTTTGATTTTTTATATTACGCTTTTAACAACATTAAAATAAATTACAAGAGAGCTGCACATAGATTGACTATAATCCCATAATTACTAAGGAACGCAAAACTCGAAATCTCCTTTGGCACTAATTACGAAACATTTTAAGCTTTGACAGATTGTATTGAATTGTGTAACTGGTGGCTTCATAGTAAACTTGAACGAAAGTATGTCTGGGGGTAAGAGCGACAACGGCGCACATTTCGAGCAGATAAGCGCTAGCTCGATCGTATTGCCATTCGCAGCCTAACTTTGAAAGTGCACACGTACATATTGGTGCGGTCATTAATTTCCGATCCCGTAAAGGAAAAAATGGTTCTTACTTTAATTCTAATCGTGATAAAGTGCCAATTCTTGACGACGTTATTTTTTCAAAAAGAACGAGTATAGGTACCGTTTCTAGTGTTCTGGAGAAACACTGTGCCAAGTTCGTAAATCGCGGGGTGAGATAAGACGGTTTTGGGGTCTCATTTAGAGCAGGGCCGTCTGGGTGATTAAAGTATACGCGAATAAACACTTCCGGGTCTTCGAAACGCTTTACACACGCAATCAAATCAAGTAATACATCACTGTGATAAATAAAGAAATTCTCTCTAAGCACGGGGTGTAACGGCTAGTTAAACACGTAAATTCGCCGAAGGTTAAGGATATCAATCCGAAACGCACTGTGCCATAAATAAGGCTCGGTTATCAGCACCATGCTGTAAAAATGTAAAAACGAGGTGGTCTTTTCTTCCTGTGCATAAACAAGAGCTCGATCCATGCTTTCTAGAATCTGGTCCAGATTTTTCCTTGTTCGCAATAATACGGACAGGTTTATACTAAAATGTCCACTTAAAAAGAAGCTGGTCTTACTAGGGCTGTGCAGAAAGTTCAGCTGTACAGTCAGCAATCACGAACCGATCTGTTTCCATATCTCCACGTTGAAAGATCGAACATTGCAGTAAGGTATTTTTCGTGCTCGAAATTACTGAATATCCCGACTTGAAGAAGTCGTTGTTGGTCTCTTACCATGATCCATGTGTATTAAAAGATCGCAGATTGAAGTATTTGGCGAATCCTCCACAGACACTGGAACAACTCCAGCACCAATTGCAATTCCTTAGGACAATTTTATTTTGGCAATATAATAGGCTACTACATATTTCCCTGTCATACCTACAGTGAAATTAGGCGAAAATTCACTAACATTTCGATAAAACTACATTAATTTGCACTAGTGTTAATTACTGATGTAGGTATTACAACTGGTGTCCCCACAACGCAAGTAGGTACAACATTTCTTTATCCAAGTTACGGTTTCACTTAAATGAGTTAATTATGGTTCATGCCTCCCTCAAACCAACCCTGAATGAAATTTCCACTTGAAAGCCAAATTCACAAGCCTCCCAAGGTTCAGAAACCGGTCATCGAGGTGAAAAATCTGCTCATAGGAAGAAACGCTGGAAATGGAGTAAATGCACCGCCAATATTTTCCTGAGGGCACCCCAATCTGTTACTTTCACTCTTGTGGTTACTACCACAATATACTCGAATTAAACGCAGTGACTGCATCCATTACGTAAGGGTACCGACGATCTCAGGAAGGAGTAGTTAATATTTGCAATTAATGATAAACTGAGAGATGAGTAATAATAAACAAAGTGGTATTTACCCATTATTTGACATAACGACGTAATGCATACGATTATAAACACTTTTGAGTGGTGTTTGCCATGACATAATATTTTTTTTATAAGAAGAGAATAACTAAACAGAATTAGAGGCATTGACATGTAATTGAACATACGGACTTCCATAAAAATCTAAAATTTTAATTTCCTAATGTTTATTTAATGATTATTGCTGAACTCCTAAACGGGAAATTAATTCATTTTTTTTATAATGGTTCCCGCCATGTTTTCCATCTCTCTTACTTTTTGGCATGGGAAATACTGAATTATGTTTTATTTATTTATGGATAAATACGGTGAGATTTCAATTAATTCCACGAAGGCAATGCATACGTTAAAATGTTGAAAGTCTTGAATTTCGTCAGCGGACTAAATTCCAGGGATTCCTATACGGATTTTTGATTATATGCTACTCCATTTACTGCTCGAGGGGTTTCATTAACCTACCATCATTTCAAAATTCCTCCACCCATTCTTCTAAAGATTACGTAAATCTATATGCACTTACCTAAATTGAAATTTAAGGTATATAATTTATCAAATTCCAACTGCAAATTTATTTTCGTGCCAAGGAATTAAGGATAGTTTCAATATATTTTCATCCTGCATCCAACTTGCTAGTCCAAGATCACACAAAATTCAAGATATAATTGGCTTTACACTTTAAAGTAATTAATCATGTTAATAGCATGTCATAAGTTGTATAAAGTAATGTAGACTGCATGTATGATTGTACGTTGTAAATCACTTTCTTATTAAAATGATGTAAAACACATAGGGACATTATGAATGATTTAAGGAACACTCGAATCGGTGATTTACTTCACAGCTTTGCCTTAATTAGAATGTGAATTCTGAGTCAAAGTGGGCGTGGTGTTGGAATAAATTAGCGTAAATAAAAAATGTAATAATTTATTAAAGGTGTTAACTTTTTTACAGTGAAATAAGTACGTTTGCCTTTTCACAAAGGTCTCTTCCACTTACATCTCTCCAAGATTCGATTAGGTCCTCGCGTCAGTACCATCATTTTCTTCACCCTCTTCAGATAACACCCTTCTCGTCCCAAATATAACATGTTTTGACAATACATTTAAGAGAATTTCGAAATCAAATGACAAATTCAGCTTCATCCCTGCTCTGGTACGGGGGTTTTGGGTTGCGGTAATGCGGTAGTTTTGACTACCAACGTATCCTGATAAATGGACCAACGCTTCGTCATCCATAAAAATTAGATTTAAAACTTCGTTGTTGTTTAAATGATTATTAAACTAGCGACAATAGTTGCGTCTACTTTCGTAATCTCGTGCATGTGTAGTTGTTGTCATCTCTATTAAGTTACACCTATCAGCCTGATTCGATAGTTTGCGAATTGATTTCTTAGGGCTCTGCTCCATACATTGTTGTACATCTTCGATCGCTTCCACACTTCGAATTGACGGAGGACCTGTTGGTTTGACCTTACAAATATACTTCTTCTTCTCAAAACGTTCGATAATTCGGTGCTTATGTCAGGATATTCTTCGTTAAATTGCTGAAAGCAGGACCTAGTGGAATATGACCATCTTCTAAACGTATTCGGCTACGATAGCGCGCCATTTCGATTCTAACTAAAAACTGGGGTTATATAATTCTTACAAAGTGTCTTCTTTTACTACGTACTTTTGCAAAATGTTGCACTTGCAGGAGCTCTGAATAGAACTATTTGTTCTAAAATGCAAGGTTCGTGGTATAGAAATAGACGCAAGAAAATAAAAACACACGTCGTAAAAAAACGACGCCATGGATTGTTGTCTGTGATTTGGGGGAAAACCGTGACCGCCAACGCCTTAAATAAAAAACGCTAAAATTTTCAAACTGTCTGAAGTCATTTTGGATCATCCGGTATAATTTTCCAATGCATTCATGTTAAAAAATGGTGGCATTAAATGTGTAATAAAAAAAATCATAAATTAATTACAAGACAAATTAATGTAAATTGTAAATATTAAAACACGCTCGTAGAATCTAAAAGGATATGGGTGAGTAATTTTATCTTGCTCATTTGGTGACTTGGTGGCTTTTCGAATTCCTTTATGGTCAACACTGCTCCTCTCTTCTATACGATTTTGAAAAGATTCAGTATGTGTACTACGTTGACTATACAGATTGAGCACCAACAACCTCCAATTTAAATTTTAAGACAGTTATTTGTTATAATTGTCGTCGTACAAGCCCATTTAGTATGGCGAAGCCACCATAATAATCCTCCATGAATTAGTGGACGAATTCCTTCTTTGCCCACCATATTCCATTATTACCGTGCAATACTTTTGCTCCAAAATCGACTAATTCGTCGAATCTATGAAAAAATATTAGCCTTTTCAAAAACACGGATGGTTTGATTGCAAAGGCATAATCGGTAACCTCTATCTCTCGTTAAATTCAGACCTTAATGATCGCGTTAATTTTTTACTTGATTACATCAAGTAATAAATTGCGTATATAAGTATACGGATCACTTAATTAAAGCTTTTTTTTTCAAATATCATTTAAATGACAATTTATTCATGTATCCGATAGCATCAAATTTATTGCGAGCGGTTGCTTTGGGCGGCTGAAAAACTTCGTTTGTTCTCCTTCATTAAAGATTTTAGTGTTCAATTACACAATTAGACCAGATTTCGTAAAAAGCTTTAAGTGGTATTTCTCACAACAATACTGACTTCAATTACAAATTGTAAGCCCAGACTTGGGAATGACTTGGGTAAAGTGCGGTTTGAAACATTTATCCATTTATGTATTGTATAATGTCATTCTGGATTATTGAAAGAACGGAATATCCAGTTTGTCATTGGGTGCGTTCACCAGAACGTGTTTGCGCTTTGATTACGTTTGCAAACACAAACTGTTTAGGCGCTGGTGAACGATAGGGTGCGTTTGCCAGAACCAACTGTTTGCAAACCGTTTGCGCTTTTTACATAAGTACGTTTACTGAACGCGTTGCTGGTTGTTAAACTGTTTGCAAGCGGACGCCATTTTTTGAATCGCAATTTAAACTCGCTGAAAATCACAAACATGTTTGTAAGGCATGCATATTTGTTTAAACCATCGGCATATAGGGTTATGCGTGAAATTGGAGTAAATTACTAGTACCTATATACATCACGACCAAAAATTGGATAATTGCATATTGCACACAATGCGCTTTAAAGTTGTAAGAGATAAATCGAATAATTTAATTATAAATGAAGAAGGGAGCATTCCATGTATACAGGCTGATTCAAATTCGAGGGCCACCATGGGGATCTCGGTAACTGTAAGAAATAGAGGTTGGCAAAGTTGAGTAGTTTGATACTTAACAAAATGTCGTTTTGAAACTGAAAAAATTCCGACTACTTTCGGAGATATCCATAAAATTAACGTCATTTTGCAAAATCGTTTTTATTTGTTAAGTTATTTAAAAAGATATTTCAAAATAAACCGCACATAATTGTGACCACTTTTTTCCATATACAAGATGCTAGTTTTAAATTTTTAGTCTGACGTTTCGTCTCCGGTTAACCATCATCAGCTTTGTTTTTTCTTATGGAAGTCATTTTTACTTTTTGTGTCATTTGATAGAGCTTTTTCCTATCAATAAATGGTGCCGTTAATCCGTAAAAACGCAAGAAACTGCGAACGTGCACTGCCCACGACAAAGTTGCCAGACAAAAAAGAAGATATTTTAACAGTATTACTAGGCCTCCCACGACCAGTTTTCTTTTTATTGTGGACAAGGGTTTCATAATTATTCCAAAATTTCCGATCCAAGTCTTCATGTGACACATCATGCCCTTTTTCTTGAAACACGTCTTATATTTCTGACCAAATATTTTTTTTTCCTTTTTGGATCTCGAAAGTCAAATTTTAAATCCTCGGCGAGAACCTAGTAACTTTGTAGTGAAATCGTTCCACACCAAACTTCTCTTCGAATCTAATTAGAGCACATTATTCGTATACTAATGATTAACACAAGTATCTCCTATAACCTATAACTGATACTGGCTGAGTGCTCTCGATTTCATTTGGACTTGTACTGACCCCTTCATATGCGGTTTATGAAGGCTCCAAAACGGCACGAACGATTTGCTCGTCTCCTAGTAGATTGCTAGCCATCAAACTCTGCCTTGTAACACTATAACCTATAACCAACTATAACCATTTACTCAAGGATCCAGTGAATACGCATTTAATACTCCCACCTTGATTTTCTATAGGACAATTCAATTCATCTCGTATAGCAGGATGTATTTAAACTGTAGAAAGGTTGCCATATTTTTATTGAAATGTACAAAAAGAATACAAAACGGTTTTCTCAAAATTCACTCAAATTAAATTTGACGTGTGGTTTCCAGGCAAATTGCGCGCTTAGAACAAATGCGCATGCCCGATCAACATGTTTGTGATTTTCAGCGAGTTATGATTAAAAAAATGGCGACCGCTTGCAAACAGTTTGACAATTAGCAATGCGTTCAGTAAATATGCTTATATAAAAAGCGCAAACGGTTTGCAAACAGGTGGTTCTGGTGAACGCACCCATTATTTCTGTTTACCGAAAAAGGAGAAATTGGTCTTCGAAACTACACTTTATCTCTTCTAACTTTTTTATTAACCTTTTTCGCAAATCTGGCACTAATATCGTTGAACCACTAGGTGTTTTTATAGCCAAGTTCAACACCCTTATTTATTCAAATGTGCGGTACCTTAATACTTGATACTTTGGCATATGCCTGGCGTAGCTGCCTCTCTTTTTGACATACACTCTATAGTCTTAGTTCTACCACCTACCATAATGGACATAAGGTGCAATCGTAGCAGCTACTCCATTGAAAAATGCATGTCGTTACCGTATCCCTAGAACGTTAAGATGTCAATCTATAAATAAAAGTTTAATTTACTTATCTTGTAGTTCTTCGTTGGATTGGATTGGATTGTATTTGTTTGGCATTGGCGCAATATCATTCTACTGAACATTGTTGTGTAAACTAGGTACGTCATGCGCCCGTTATGTTGGCTTTAGCACCTGTAATAATGACGGACCACCCTGGATGTTAATAATTTCAATGCTTAAATCTGGTTGGTTATTTTGATTAAGCACGGGGTAAAACCGTTTCGTTTTGAATTTGAATTTCAGTGTTTATTTTTCTTTTGGAATTTTTAGACATGTGTAATTTTGTTTGTTTAAATTTATACCTAATGTTAAAAAATGTTTGGCATCTGGTCGTATTTGCGCATTTTACTAAAAAGTTAATCTGGCCAATGCGATAAGAATATTTGTTATCGCGTTGCGTAAGGTGAAAGTTAATTAATTTCATAATAACACACGTTTATCTCCGATAAGAAAACACACGTGTTTGTAACAAAATCACTGTTAGTTTACGAAATCTATATATGTGTGCTTAATCGAACCCAAAGTGCGTAGAGTTTTCGTGATATAATAGAAAAAGAAAATTCTTAATTTAAAGTGTTATTTGGTTTGAGCTAGCTACACAGGTGTTTTATGGATGGCTTAGTGACAGTCTGCTATTACACATAGAAACGTATATGTTCATAAATCATGTTCAATCACTTATTCTCTCCAAATTAAGTGATTAAATTGTTGAAAGCTATTGTCACGGATTTTACAATTACTTCATCTACTTCGTCCTCCCTCTGGTTTATCTTCCTATATCTTAATTAAGTTGGGTGTGGTTTTTGCGATGTAATTATATGTATTAAGTGCTCCGGCTAGCTGTCAATCTGGCCTCTTAAGGAAAGGAGAAGGGGATAAATAATACACTTGTAACAAGTATAGCAAACTAGCATTATTTTCTAGATTATTTTTGGCCGTCCGCCTGTGGACATAACTCGCGAACGATTTCGAATTTTCCAATTCTGTTTTCAGTATTAATATGTTGATCATCACCCAAGGAGGAAGTGATTAAATTTTCAGTGACCCAGAAGCTCATTACCTATATTTGTTACAGACAGATGGACGCCTGGGTCACTTAAAATCTGCTTCCTTGGGTGATGATAAACATAATACTGAAAACAAAATTGGAAAATTCAAAGCCGTTCCCGAATTATCATGTACACAGACGGACGGACGGACAGAAAGTCGCTTAAGAGCTCGTTCATAAGTTCATAAATCTTTATTAAAGTATGAAACGGTTCTTATTTTCTTTAAGACGGAACAACCCTGTAAAGCAAATGAGTAATGAATGTATTTTCCCATGCTATTTTTCTATGTCCCACTAGAAACTCTTTTCACTATATAAGTTATACAATTTCCAATTACTGTATGTCGAAATCACTGCATTTTTAATTCGAATAGGTTTACCTTCAAATTATGCATTAAAAAAATTAAAGAATTTTTAATTTACAAGTAAATGACCTCTACTTAATCTGTTCATATTGGTAATTACTTAATGTCGCTACTAAAGAATACTATTAAGATGACATAGGTAGGTCAATATAATTTAATTTAAAAAAAAATATTAGCTAGCAGTTTACATATATTTAAACTAAGACGTTGCTGTTTTGACAGGTTTGGGGTTTGCATAAAGGTTTCATTAAGCCGCGTTCTTTTACTATTTGTGCATTTTACGATCGCATGAAGCGAAAACTAGCTGGTCTCTCTAATACTGATCTTTATAATTAATAGCTTTCAGTCACGCTAAGGAAATAAAATTTCAATAAGCCGTCAGAGGTGTTAACTGGTTAAAAACTTGTAAAGAATCGTTTACGTAAACCGAGCAAACGTGACAGTTGTATTCTGATTTAGTAGTCGTTTAAATAGTTAAAATGTAGTCCACATATTTTAGGAAACATGTACACGAAATGTCATCGGTAGAAACCTTCGAATACATAAACAGTAGCAAGGCAATCATCTCCCCAGTAATTCTGTTGAATTATTATAGGTATGAATTCGGTAGCTACCTTACGAATGTTGTACTTTGTTAAAGAGGGGAGCTCCACGATTGTCCACGGAGATCCCTGGCTTTCATGGTACACTAGTGTTTTGGTAGGTAAAAATGGGCAGTTCTGATTTTTTATGAAGTTTTTTTTTATATTGACTTAAACTAACATAACAGTGGTTCAAGGAAAAGGTACCTACATAGAATGTACTCATAAAAAATGTAATTATTATATACATGCAATCAAATAACCTCTTTTTTCTTTTGTTTCAGGTATGGTTTCATATCCTTCATTAGGGATTTGCACCTTTGGTGGGATAATGGTGGCATGACTGGCGTAGTTATTTGTTCTTCAGCAAGTGCAGAGAACTTGAAAAATAAATGAAAGGAGGCACACCATCGCCTTCAACAGGGGGTAGCGCATAGGCAAGTCAGAGCAAAATTTCAAGGGGAAACCTTAGTAGTGAAAGTTTCATTCTTAGACCCAGACTGAAAATTCCGAATCTCTGTTAATATTAACGCCCAAAACGTGAGTGCACATTAGCACAGATCGAGCACAATTTAGATAGGATTTTTATCGCAATCCGAAACCTTCGTTCTTAGTATTAAATTGTGAAAACTCGGGCCAAACGAACACCAATCAAGGTCTTTTTAGTTTTATGTTTGGAGAAATTACTTCATACGCTCTCTTTATCGCCGTTTTTCAATGTACAACATTATCCGACGAAAGTAGAGCTTAGTTTGCTGGTGAGTCAAATTTACACCCAGTGAATGAACGATTTTATTTAATTGGTACATAAACAATACGCAAATAATAAATGGTTTCAAAATATTACAAATAGAAACTGTGTATAAATATTACCTTCAGCGAACAACTTAATAATAAGATAGAAATGCGACCTTACAAGTGAATAAATAAATGTATATTGTATAGTGTATGAAGTATGAATAAATTCATCGTAACGACAAAATTGAACGTACGTCAAATCGAAGGTACCGATGTCGAAAGAGATCTCGTTACTTAGATTTCAGCATGCACCACGGGAACTCCGTCACCGGACAACTAGGTCAAGACGGCGGGCGCATGGAATTTTTCTGTGTGTTATAATTCAAATTCTGCGAGGATCTTATAAAAAAACCTAAGAAATGAAATATTCAAAGTTAATTGATTATTGCGTCATCTGAAATCACTTACCCCAAATGAGGCTTTAACGCTTGTAAATATATCCGAAAATGCGTAATTAATGCAGTAGTATAACCACAGCGTAGTTGAAATGAAGCAATATAAAAAAGTTCAAATCTATAATCTAATTTTTGTCGATCGATGAATATAAATATTATGGGAAAATTGATACTTTCTGAAATCTTCCACGGATAAAACACATTTGCCATATACCCAAAAAAGGTAACAGCGGCAATTCATTCTGTATCAGATCTCCTAGCTCCCCACCCATCACGAATTTTTAGGGCAAGTGCGTTAGGTAATCTTTTCTCGGAGATAGGACCGCCAATTCACATGCATGGGAGGGAGAGTAATGAAAAATAGTAATAGTAAATGAAAAAACATTGGAAGAAATAGAAGAATTTAAGATAGAAGTAAGGATAGAATCGGATCACCAACCGATGGAAATCAGCTTAAATAGGAAGATAAGAAGAAAAGGAAAGAGGCAAGAAAAATGGGAGATACAGTTACGGACAAGAGACGCTGTGGAGGTGTATAGAAGGTGCTACGGGGGTTCCTTCTGGACTTGAAAATTACCATCGGTTCCGCCCGGCAAGGCAAACCGTCTTCTTCTCAGGCTGCTCAATCGATAAAAATAAATGCTCCGGCTAACTCAAATCGGTGGGCTTTTAACTCTTTTGAAACTGCGTAACAAACCTTAACCTGCCGCCTACCAGTCTCCTGCCTCAACTCCTACTCCTCCCTTTCCTTCCCCTCGTTCTTCGTTAAAGACAGGCACATTGAAACCAAATAGATAATATATTGAAATGAGATTAGCGATACAAACAATTTACAGGGATCTAGCAGTTCTTCTCTCCTCCTTGTAAAAACACTAGCTTAACAATGACAACTAAACTAAATAAAAAATCCTAACAGGTGAGACTAATTTACTCAAGGGGTGGCCATCCTCTACAGTTTGAAAATTGCAACAACAGGTAATCGGTTTTTAATCCAGCATGGGCTGGGACTTATTTAAATAAACACAAAAATTTATCCTACTCTTTGGTAATCGTTCATTGGACTTTAATAAACAATCAACTCAAAAATTTTTTTACTATAGCTTAATTACCAAAAAGTGGAATGTTACAGAATATTACAAATTTAATTTAGACTAACCTTTACAACATTTGTACAGCCGATCTTGTGAACTGCTCTTTCCTCTGGTACAGGGTGAATGTGATGAAACCTGACACTTAGGTCTCTGTGACTTCCTAGGGGGTGGCTTGAATTTAACACACGGAAACAAAAATCCACGGTGCCTATCCTTCCTCGGAACGAAAGCAAAGTTTAGTGTTTGAACGGAAACTTAGTCCAGGAAATCCTTCGCGTGGCGAGTGGGAGACGGCTAGTTGCCAAAGTTTCTACACAGCACGTGTATTTAATTTTATTTTATTAGTTTATTAGCTTTGACCGCCTGCGGGAGACGGATTTTTTGAGTTAGCGGTACGGCAGAACACAAACTTTTACGATCACTATCCGACGGTAAACCGCGATGGTTCAAAGTATTATTTCACCAGCTCTTCTTGGGGCAAATATCTCTCCGAAACGCAGCGCTCCTTCGACAAATGACCTTACGGCACTAGTAGGAAATTCCACCTGGGGCGGATCCCGAAATTCTGCGCCTTGAGGACTAGGGCAGCACTTTGAATTATATATCCTCGAGAAATCACAACGTATCCTAACGCGATTCACTGCATCCAAAGTAAACTGGGGTGAAGCTCAAGGGTTCGCCAAAATATCACCTGATTGGAACCTGGGTCTTCTTCGCCAAAAAATCAACGCGAAAAGAAAATAACACTTCGGAACGGGTGCAAAAAGCACGCAACTGGGAGCAACCGAAATAAGCCGGTGGCTCAAACCGCCAAGTGTACCAAAACGATCGCTCAAGGTACGTGTTGACCGCTTGACGTACTAACCGCGAGTCTCCTCAAAAACGATCCCCTTCTTCAGAATTGAAATGAAAAAACCACACCCAAATTACCATAAAACAAAAATGGCTCCCGCTAGAAATTCTCCCATTGGTTCAGATAAAGAAGACTTAACCCACTCTAACTTCGTCGTCAACCTCAAGGAACTGCTGACTAAACTGATCTCACGGTTTTCTGCTGATGACGTGAAAACTCCTTATCTCTTGACGGCTCGGTGCTACATCCGCTCCTTTTCTCGGTCTAGACGGCGCCAAAGTTGATAAACGAACGACAAAAAACTCGCATTACTCATGATGACGTCAATCAGCTTTGCACTCTTCCCACGACGAAATTAAATCTGAGCGAAATTAAATCTATCGGACCATAGTCTTGAGCGAACCGAAATGCCCAAACACAAAATTTCTAACCGGAACAAATAATGAAATATACAGGGTGACCTGCACTATCATGACAAGGAATTTCGAATTTTGTAATGAAATTTGGCGCGAAATAAAACCACTCGTTACAAAGGAGACTAGAAGAAAAAAAGAAGAAATAGGAGGGAGCACAGAGGAGAAGTGGAGTAATATCAAGAAGAGTATCTAAAAGGGAATTACGTGGAAACAAATAATTGAAAGGGAGGGGATAGAGAAAAGAAAAGAAAAGAGTGGTAGGACAGGTAGTGTACAGAAGAGAAAAACAGATATACGAGTATAAGAAATGACAGAAAAGGAAAGAAGAGGAGAAAGAGTTGAGAGAACAGAAAAATGGCATGAAAGAAAATATAAAGAAAAAAGGTTGAGAAACAGAAAGTGATTAACAGAGGAAAAGAAAAATAAAACGAGTGAGAGAGAAATACATTTAGATAGAATTAAATTTAAATAACATTTTATTAGTACCACCAAGAATGCAGGAGAAAGAGCATGAAATAGGAAATGAGGCTTGGATTTTCCCCACAGATAGGGTAAGGAAGCTAGTAAACAAGATATAAAAAGGAGAGGGTAATAGTGCTGACTTTCAAAAGGAGCGATAAGGGCTGTATGTAAAATTGTAGGGGTATTACGATAATGACCACGGCATATAGAATGAAAGACTAGAAAGAGACAGAAAAGAAGAGAATGTTGGAGAAAACACAAATTGGCTTCAGAAAAAGGAGAGGAACAATTGACTGTATGTGATAGAAAAAGGATCGGAAAGGTGATTGCGTTTTTCATGGACTTAAAGACAGCGGAAAGACAACATTAAGAGAAGGAATCGTAAGTGTTGTGGACGTGTAAAGTACTAAGATTTGAAGTTAGCCCAACCTTTAATTTGTACATAAGAGACATGGGAAAAATTTTCAGACAAAGCCGAGGTGGGAGAATCGTAATGAGAAGAAGGAAGATATTGTCTCTGGCATATGGGTACGACGCCGTGACAATGGCAACAGAGGTAGAACAGATGAAGGGGTATTGAGAAAGGAAAGGAATGGAATTAAATGTAGAAAAGTTGAAGACGATGAGTGTTGGGTTGGGAAAGGAAAAATGGAGATGTAAGGAAAAATGAGGGGTGAAAGAATAGGGGAGGTAAAAGAAGTTAAATACTTAGGGTATCAAATGCATAAAAATAATGGGGCAAATGCGCAAATAACAGAACTAAGAAGGAAGGGAGTAGTAGCGATGAGAAAGGCATAGGAATAGGAGAGACGAATTTCAAGAATGTCTTCAGAATAATGAATAAGTAGCTGTTTGATGCAATTGTAACAAGGGTGATTATGCATGGAACGGAGATGTGGGGATGAAAGGAATGGGATGAACAAGAATACAAAGAAGGTATTATAAATAGGCATTAGGGTTATACAGATACGGAAAGACACCAAATTATATTGTATAAAGGAGGAAGCAAACGTGGAGAAGATAAGGATAGTGGATAGGGTTTGGACGCACGATAAGATTCAAGGAAGGGAGTGGAAGAGAAAACGAGTTAGTAAAAGAATGCTTGGCGACGAGGAATAACAAATGAAAAATACTATGAAAGCACTAGATACGGACGAGCTGAGGTCGACCGGAGGAGAGAAATATGTGAAAGGATGGATGATGAGTTGAAAAAAAGGAGATTGATGCACAAGTACACCAACAGAGGGTGAAGATGGAGAGATCACGAGGAAACAGTAGTTACAAGGAACTATAATAAGCGAGTATGTATAATCTGTGAAGAAGAGGAAAACATATAGCACATGTTATAGGACTGCAAAAAGGTGGAAATTGCAAGGGGAAGCAGGGGTGAGATGCTGGAAGAGGGGAGAAGAGGAGAGAAGTGGATTAGATGGATCCAAGAGAAAAAAAGAAAAATTTAAATATAAACAGTTTTGTCAATAAACTTATTGGCCTATTTTCCGGTCCATATGCAATTTCATACATGTTTCTATACAAAACTAAGCCAGATTTACACACAAATTCGAATACCAGTTTCGCCTGCATTAAATGGTAATTCATGGACATTTTCATGGGAAAATTTCTTCCAGTCTTCGGGTTGCTTAATCATGTATTTAATCTCATTTTATTATTTACTCTGAATGCCGTTTAATGGATTGTGGCATTTGGCGCTCTGGTTAATATAGCGATATTCCATATTGTTGCTATTGGCGATATCGGATACTGTCTATGCGGTACTTACTTAACAGTGCGCAATTGTTTTGTCAATTTCAATCTAAAATTCTTACACATCTCCTTTGAGTTTGCAACACGAGCGAGCGAGTGGAGCCCGTGATCCCGGGTGAAAAAGTTCTTTACGAATATCCAAAAGATAGAAGATAGAACCTTCAATAATGACAAATCTGTAAGCGTTTCCTTTCTATTTTCAATAAAATTTAATTGTTTTATCGCTTGCGCTCCTTTCGCAAATCTCTTTTATTCCCAAATGTGACTTTTGTAATTTTTAAGTGTTATTGACTCATTAGTCATTGCAAACAATGAGATTTTGGTTGCTGGTTTAATAATGATAAATGATCCACTGCTATAGTAACAAAAATAGAAAGTTAATAATTAACGAAAACGATACATAATCCAATGTATGGACAACTTTTTTACAAACGGTAATCAATCAATGAATTACATGAAATTAACTCAGATTAATTAAATTAAATCTTGCTGTACAGTTTCATTAATAAAGCTACCATCAGTTGAAACGATTACGTATAGTGTTTGGTACAAATGGCCAAAGTGTGTACACATTCTTTATCTATTTTTCAGCCTACTAAATCTACTTAATATTATAAAATTAGCTGTTGATAGGATGATTTGATGTAATGTATCTTGACTGAGCCATACAGGTAATTAAGTGTTTGTTAATATCAAACCACAACTAATAATTTATTAAAGTACGTTTATCATTGACAGCATGATTGATACATTCAGATTTATTCGTAATGATAACCAAAAGGTTAACCGAAGACTTATTTAACTACTATACCTGTTCGCGGCATAGTTCCATTCCTTTTTTAAGAATGTCACTGTAATCCACCTGTACGGTTTCTTCATGCGAGACACGAAACAAATGACAGCGTGTATCAATCATCTTCTTCATACCGCGAGGAAAAAGAAGAACGGCGATCTTCGCATACGATTGCTGATGGCCGGATTCATACCAGAGATTTGTTATTTTTTACAAAATCAGTCGTGTTGCACGCACGTAATTATTTTCAAAAGTTGGCGTTGAAAGCGTGTAATTCTCACTTCCACTTAGCTTTTGCTGTTTAATTCCCTTGCAGGTCACGCTGCGTGACTTCCTCAGGTCAATTCGTGTATTACACATTAATTTTAAATCTGTTCTTAGCTTCGGCATGATATGTAATTATAAATTTTGTTAATTAAAAAGGATTTGTGACCTAAATCTTATGTGCCCTGAAATCGAAATGAAAATGTAGAGTGAATGTGGTGGACTTACTTTTAAGTTTCAATTGAAAATAGGTTGTCGTAGGTACGTCAAAAATAGAAAGGATGCCCTACTGTCTGGCATACGATACAACAGAAGCTAATTGTATAGGAGTATATTAACAGCGTTTATGTAACCGAGTTCTTTTAAGAAAACCGTTCATGCTTATTGATTTATTACCTCCTTCAAAGCAAACCGATATTTAACAAAGTTCGTTTTAGCAATTCACTTAATCTGTAACGCGTTTTACATAATTAAACAATTTAGCAATGTCATGCTCATGATACTGCACTATTTTCGTTAGTTAATTTTATGCTACCAATCCTTAAAAGTTGCACGTATTTAATGTCTTCTTTATAAACGTCTCGCTGGATACAAATCTCGCTTTTGCTGAAATTTATACAGTCTGCGACATTTTGAATTATTCATGTTCCCGTTTGCTACGGAAGGTTAAGATTAAATGACGCAATTGTGTTATACTTACTTACTGTTAACATTCTTTGAAGGAGATGTATTAACATTCCTTTTCCTAGCGCAAGTCCTAAAATGGGAATGCCTTTGTGCGTTGAATTATGAGAGAAATTGCAATTCGCCGATCAAACTACTTGATCCAATGAAGTTGACCGGTAACCAGGTACAAACAAGGTAACAAAGGGGAAGAAAAAAAGAAATTGGATTTTCTCCCCAATAAATATGCCGATGTAACCCTAGAAAGAAAATTGAAAGTGTACTCGTTTTTATTGAAAGTATCCAATTTCACATTAACCCTGTAAAGGCATACAAACTGTTAACGCACAAACTTGAACTTATAACTATAGCACAGCTATAGCAAAATAACTTCCGGTAGCTCTTCCTAATCCAAATTTTAACGACGGCTCCTTGAACTGTCAAAATAACTAGCCTTCGGTTTATAGAACGCGATTACAGGTGATTTACTTCCAACATCTTTAGGCTTATCTTATATAGGATACACATCCCGCATCGGCCCTCTGACTAGCCGGTTTGCTACATTTTTCAAATAGGGGTTGCGTTCACATTGTACTTTTTCATTATTAAAGATCACCATAAAATATCGCTCTTACACTTATTTCCCCCATTCTATGAAATATGTAGGGTAGGTAATTTACAGTAGTCTTTTGCATGCCAGCACCCTACAGAAGTAATAAGGATTCATAGAAATTAATAAGGGAAAGTAAAAATGAGAAAAAGCATAGGATGACACAAAATAAGTAGAATTGACACGAGGTACTTACCAGAAGAAGTACACTTAGTAAGCTTACTTTTGGGCTTTTTTTGTCTTAGTAACATTTACAAGGACCGTAAACCTCACTTGCATAAAATATAATTGGACCTCTACGATGCTGGCAAAAATGACAATGATTTTTTTAATTTATCCACGGCTCGCTCAGTAATAAAAATATTTTGCGGAAGTTTGACCCTTCATCTCCTCTTTAAACCTGAAATTCAAAATCTAATGCTCTGGTT
>NW_022170249.1:52231809-52372445 GCF_008802855.1 Photinus pyralis
CTTTAAATAACAAACCTGTATATAGCATAAGGAGGTAATGTTCTCCAGTGCATACCACTTTATTTTTTTTATAAATTAAATGTTACTAAAATAGTTACTAAATACTAACAGAAGTAAAAAAAATTATTTCACTTATCACGACTGAAACAAGGAAAACGGCGCAAAGCATAGTAATACATGTACACATTATTCAATTGTGCTTATGAGCCAAACTTCTGATGGCTCAAGTTGTACGTATAAAACGCTACTTCGGTTTCGCTCCTCCCACCCCTCTACTCCCCGCGGAAGTCCACACTTGTAGGAAAATACGAGCCAGTTTCAGTTTGGCACGGCTCGACCGTATTTGACGTCCACGGATAAGCACAAATGAATTCTTCTTGGTACCTAATTTATCAAATCATTTATTTTTTTGTTTTAAGTTTTAAAACACAATTATGTACTCTAGTGAGCACAATTAATAATAGTTAATTATATTTTAAGAATTGATAATTAGCAGGTTCCTTGAGGTAGTGCCATGGCTCCTTGGCTCTTTATAAAGAGCCGCCCCTGCGGACAAACAAATTTCATATGGCGCCATTTCGGAATTATTCTAGATTATATACCAGATGGTATTTTTCGTGCTGATTTTTAAATTTCATAAAAATCGATGGGTTATATATAGCATACCACTTAAAGATTTCCATAACCTTACACTTTATTCAATGATATGGCCTTTACTGGGTTAAATGGTCTACCGAAAGCAATACAATACAAGAATACGATATAAAGTTTGGAGTATCTGTTTGAACTGCATGGACCAATTTGTTTTAATAAAACGATCAAGGAGAGAACCTTGAAATATTTATGACGGTAAAAATTACTTTTTTGGCAATGTGATCAAGCTTTGATAAAATATTAAGCAAACACCTTGAGCAACAAGCAAGTTTATTCAAGGGTATTGGTCGTAGTTATCTGATATACTAGAAACAAATAAAAATTTTAAACCACGCACCTAAACTCTTATACGATAACCTATCACTATCTTCGATGTATATACAGGTGTCAACTACTCTCACGCTAACCCTCTACAGAAAGCAAAAGCTACAGCATGCTATTGACAGTGTTGTGTTTGATGCTATTGGCTACTACTGCCACTTCACAGGACGTAAGGTTTTACTTTTGAACCGTAACATCAATTACGGTTTAATATTTGATTTCAGAGTTTCGGAGATGTGATTGCAAATATAAGACACACAATCAAGGATATTAAAAGCAACTGCTTCCAAACCGAAGGTGTGGATGAAAACGAGCTGGAACGTATACTCATGCTAGGAAAATATGACAGTACTAATCATGACTTAAAATGCGCCGTGAAGTGCCTGTATGTAAATACAGAAATAATGAGCTCAACTGGAGAAATTAATGAAGCAAATATGAAGACAAAAACCGGAACTTCAAATGTGGATATTCAAGATGCAGTAGTTGCGAACTGCAAAGGTTTTACGGATTCAGATCTCTGTGAAAGGACTTATAAAATTAGTAACTGCACCTACCATACTATCAAAAGTGGACTTACTGGACGCGAATAATTTTTATGAGAATAGTATTTGTGTATTTGTTATATTTGGTTTGCTTTTTGGATCCTTTTGTTCCGCTGTAGTTATTGTACCTTTATTATACATATTATTTAATATTATTTTTGTTAGAGTGGATTATGTCAATTTCATATTAAGTTGCGCACATATTTTAACAATACTTTAAAAGGATTTCCCGTTAAATAAATCAAATAAAAATGACGATTATTACTACCCAAGGATGTTATATAATACAGGATTGCTCGATCACTAAATTTTTTCGCCGCGTGTAGTGACGTCACTGGCGGACCCAGACGCACCGCATGCTTTGATTTTTCGATTTGTGCACCACTTTCATTTGTATTTTATATTATGTAAAATTCTAAGAGCTCCTTCTCACGATGCGTTTTGAAACGCTGCAGAGTGGAAATTTTCTTCGAAAAAAAGATACGCTTATGCGGAAATCCATTCCTCCCGATGAGAAATTAGCTTTATTTCTCAGATGAGTAAGAACTGAAATTTATTACAAGTCTTTTCAGTTCAATTTATGTTATAATTTTGGAGTTTGCTACACCGTGCTACAATGGATTTTACCACACAATATGAAGCGTTTAGCCTAACACGGCTTCGTTCGGTGGAACTACAACCCCCACATATCATCAGTAATAACAATCTTAAACATAACAAACTTAACTTTATATACAAAATATCAGTACACAAATATGTACGCTCTTTACTAAGGTAAATGATACACAAGTAAATGAACTCTCTTCAAACCAGACACCATTTTTTAAAAAAACGACGCCCCTTCTTGGTACGTGCGTTTTTGTTGCGTGAAGGCGCTTCTGAAAATCGCTTCGTGCTACTTATGGCGCTGCAAATCGCACCGTGTGAAGGGGTCACGCTACCAGCCGCTTCAAAAAACGCGTGGTAAAAAGGAGCTCTAATACATCCAAATGGATGTTATAGGTAGATATTTAAATTAGAAAATCTTGTCATTCCTCGTCTACAAGTCTACAAATTCTCCTTCGGTTTTTCGTATACTCAAAATTTCGTGAATCCATTTCATCCTGCGTTTTTGGTTTTTTTGCTCTTCATCATCCATGGAAATTACAGCTAAATCAGTTCATTTAAACTTTGTCCATTTTAAAATACCGATTTCTCGACGTTCTTTTTGCAACTGGCTAAAATAAGCACCAGTTGAGTGTAAAATGTGAATACTACCCTAAATTGTTATTACAGTCCAATACTGCACGTCGGCGTCCAAGCATTTTTGTTGCAATATAGCGTACACTTATACCCACAGTTAGGTATATCGCTAATGCAAAAACGTTGACAACTTAGCAAACTCAAAGAGTATGGTTACTCTTTGCTATAACTGTCAATTCTGACCCCAGGTCCGTTAGTGACGTAACATATTACTTAAACGCGGGCAACATTACTAGTATAGGGATCGAGCAATCCTTATATAGCATCCTTGATTACTACCCTACGAACTACGACTATCTATTGGCAAGTTGGTCTGGATCCTAAAAATCGCGAGAAGACAGCCTCTAGCATGGGATCGTCGGGTTTATGGCAATTTACCCTTTGCATTTTCTGTTGTTGGCCTGCCACGTCCGGAAAAGACTGCATTTGCCACAGTTGTCGCACATCTTAGCTTCAAAGAGCCATGGTTACAAATTCATAAAAGAGCTTCAGCTTCATCAATGAAGAAAGATTTTGTGTTAGCTCTAAACTGTCGAGTAAGATCCAGACTAAGAAGATTCACAGATGGTGGTCCGTTCAGTTATGATTTTATTTACATACCAGGATAAGAAAACCATGTTTCCAACAATTAAGAAGTCTAAAATTGAAGGAATTGCACGATCACATATAACTGGCGAAGTCCGACTCATGACAAACTGTCGCACTTGTGCAGATGTAAAGCCTAGGTTTTAGTTGATTTTAAGGACCCTGTCCCTATGAGTATACTAAAATATTGCATCAGTTGCATTTAATTTGTTAATTGTTGAATACCATTTTTAATGAAGATCTGCCATTCTGAATCCACATCTTGGAAAAGGAATTTTTGAGAAATATTCACTTAATCACAAATACAGTTTATCTCCAACGTCTGTACTCTATTAGAAACGTTCTCTGCTCTCTGCACTTCTCGGTTTATTCCAAAAAGCGTAGGTTTTCCAACCAAAGCAAATTAAATAGATACGGACAGACCTACGAATGATCTACAGTGTGGAACAGGATGAGCTGAATATGGTTTTTCCCTAGTAAAATTTTCAAAAGGTAGTTTTGTAATAAATCGATCAAGTGGGAGACGAACCATCATGGTTGCTTAAATGTAGGGATTTACATTGATTTAAATTAATGACGTCGATCTACTACTCCTGATTGACTTTACTGATTTCTAGTTACGCATAAGATAACACCGACACATCCTATCTAATAATTTTTGGATATTAATGAGCCAAGCTGCTGCATTTGTGTTGATAACATCAAACCCATTCGTAAGTTGACACCTACTAATCGCTACAGTTTCTCCGTGACATGTTAATTTCTTATCTTTATATTTAATCAAAAAGTATTACGGAGACATCTATTAACATGCATAATGTGGCTTCGTTTACATCCAGTGATCAATGGGAGATGATTTATTTTCCGACTAATACGATTAATTTGGTAAATATACTTGAAACTTGTTGTATCCTTAGAGGAGGCCACGCCACACCTTTATCCTTTGATATAGTATCGTTTTCAGTAAATGATTTTTGCAATAAATCTATAATATCTACCTATGTTTTTAAAAATGTTGAACTCGACAAATACTTTTTTACATTTAAATAATATTGATAATCACCTTTTCCTAGATTTTCCAGTTTTTTTCTACTTTTACATATGAAGAAGTGATTTACCTCACAACCGTTAGAGCCCCTACACTTACGAATATATTAGTGTACAAAATGCTGTCTCGCTTCAATAACAGAATTTATTTAAACAATTCCATTTTAAACAGATTCTAATCAGTAAAGGTTGTCGTTGTATTTAATAACACGTGTACGCTTAATTTATTTAAATTCAGAAATTTTACTTTCCATACTTTTATTAATTTCTTTAAAATTGAGGAAAGGCGTCTGGCACGCCCTCTACGGTATCATGCAGATAGCAGTGTGGGGCTCCCACCTACTACGTTGCGCTCTCTATCTACCTCGTCAGGTCACATTTTCTCCCCTGTAGCGCTTACCATTTCCCTTCCCTTACCAGTTTTGGTACAATTTCCCATTTCCGTTCACTTTCAATCATGATTGCTACAATATTGGGTTCCTCTGTTAGGTACCTCTCCTATCTAAAGGACCACCAGCAACCTCTTACTCTCCCATCTTGAGCACTGAGTACGACATGTCCTCAGTCGTCGCGTTCCCACAGTCTCTACATTTATCATCAAACCTCTGTTTGAATTTATTGAGGTATACGCTGTTTTGACCGTGGCCTGTGAGGAACTGTCACAGTAGTTGATGGTACCGTGTTTTCCTAGTACCTCTGATTTTGAGTCGCCTGTAATTGTCTTGAGCCAGGACTGTCCCTTATTCCATTCTTGCATAATTTTCGCCTTTGTGTTTCCTTCTGCTCTTATGTTTAATTACTGGTAACTACCATAAGGTCCTTTGCAAAGGCAGTGCGGTATGCAGCTGCCACCGTTAGCGATGTTTTCATGTGTCATTTATCAGTTAAGTCTCTGGCGGTTTGTTTGCAGATCGCACCACCTTCATACCTTCTTGCAATACCTCACTGTTATCGACAGTCGCGTCTAACAACTTTTTCTGCCCCTCCCATGGTACGCCTCAGTTCCACATAATCTACCCATTTGCTCTACGATTTTCCCAGCCTTCTCCACGACTTTTCTCAGATGTTCGGTATATGACAAGCATTTATCGACCGTTACCGCAAGGATTTCTACTTTCTGTTCTAACTTATTTTTTCTCCATCTATGATGATTGCTCGCGAAACAATTATTCTTCTGCTGGCTATCAGAGCGGCCTTGGTTTTACTGCCCACAAGCCTCAACCCTCTCACAACCATCCATTTTGTGACCTCATTTGCAGCTATTTCAATTTTTTCCCCGCACTTTCTAGTCGTCGATCTACCGCCATTATTGTTACGTCGTCCACGTACGCTATCATATTTATTCCAGGTGCTACTCCCAGTTTTAGCACCCCGTCGTATGCGAAATTCCATAATAGCGGTCCCAAAACGGAGCCTTACGGCACTCCCCCGTAAATCTGTATGTTGCTGTTCATGGTAGCGCAACATTTTGTCTTTCTGTTAGATAGCCATGTAGGATGACCTGAAGGTAGTTGGGTATTCTTCTCTCGCCCATCTCTTATAATAGCCCCTGTGTAAGTGTATGTAGGGAAATAAATGCCTTCTGCACGTGCGTCCTGACTTGAACATTTTACTTTACGGGGGCACAAACAAACAGAATAAACGGTGTGTTTGGAGCATTTTATGTGTTCGCCACGTCCCCGGATACTTTTAATTGCATTAATTTCCAGTATTCTGGCAGATTTGAACCATGGATGATGGCAGCCTTTGTGCTGATCCATTCACTAACAAAGGAAAAGAAGATAAATACAAAAATATGACCGAGGCGCCTATTTTCAAGGCATGAAATAGTGCATTACTAACAGGACAATGACTATTTCATTTTTCTTAACTTTGTTATAATATAAAGCATGTTTGGGATTCCATAATACAGGAAATGTCTCACAGAAATCAACAATTTCAAACATTTTTCTTTATTCCATTCCGGTGATTCACTCATTTTCGGACTGCGACTAGTCTTCCGAGCTAGTGACCACATGATATGTGTATTTTTGATCACTGAGCGTTTGGCACTCCTCCACCTGCCATCATGTTACTCTACAGGCAACCTACATGGAACACGTATAGGAGAGATGGGCGTGTTTCCTTCGTTAGGTATTGGGAGATCTACAACAAAAATGGGGGTTTCACAATACACATTAAAACACAACAAAAAACTTAAAAACCATTAAAAACCCAACTAAAAACTAAAAACAAGCAGACATCTGTGTAAACATAATGATCAAGCCTTCATTAACCGGAGTAAGATTAAAAATGAGGATGATCCTGATACACATTAAAATCTGATGTATAAAGAGTATTTAGTTATATCACAGCACACATTATAAATCACGGCTGACTAGATTGATTCATTGGTTGGCCTCTTCCTTTTTCGGCAGTTCGTATGACCGCTTTAACGTTGGGACACGCCATTGACCACAGTGCGTAACCGTCTTCTTCACGCTTGGGATTAGTGCATTTTTCCTTGAAGTGTCCTTTCTGACCGCAGTTGATGCACAGGTTCTTTTTGTTTTGTTCCGCACATACCGTTCCTTTATTGTGCAGATTCCAGCAATTTTGGGCATTTTGTCACTTATATCATCCGTAGATCGCACCTTGCCAGCCCTACCCATACCCGCTTCATTTTTCTCTCGAGCTCCCTGTGAATCAGCTGCTTTGCGGATTGCTGTCCACTCTCGCTGGCGCGGACGAGCTTGCCCTGTATTTTAGTCTTTGGTCTACACTACATCTGCCATAGCCTACTGAATTTCTTGCTCACCTGACAGCTCCTCCAGGTCCCGATATAGTAGGCTCTGTTCTCCTCTCTAACTTGACATGATACCTCGCCCATAGCATCTTTCAGTGTCTTTTTGGTTTTCTTCACATCCCCTTTTTTTCCATCCAATACGATCTTTAATCGCCCATTTCTCGCCTTCGTGACCCCTCGAAGTACCTTTCTGTCCACCGACCTTTTATTTAACTGCTTTCGTAAGTGTGCCTTACGGATGGTAATGTGCCACGGGTAGCGTGACTCATTCGTGGAGTGTTAGGAAATGCTATATTCCCTTTATCTATGCCACTCAAGCGTTACAATAGTTTTAATAGTGAAAGCGAAATAAAAAGCGCAAAATAAAAGTTGACTTAACTTTTTAATTATCGCATTCTACACTTTGCGATAATCACAAAAAATTGCTCTCCGATGTTCAAATTTGAAAAAAACTCGTTAATACGGTAATTGAGGATTACCTACTTTAAGCGGACACTTTTGCCAGAGCGCATTTAGTTTCGCAGCCGATCTGCGCTTTACTTTTATTTTCCGCTAAAAGGGATTCTCAAATTACATAAATTATACCACATAAATCAAGCGAACATAATTACTGAATAACTTTTAAGGCGACTTTTTACACCGCTTTATTTAATTTAATAAATAAAACTTAAAAGCTCAGGGCAGTAAAAAGAGCATAAACTGTTTATATAGGGTACTCACGATCCTATTATCACAACTTGTAATCTCCAAAGAGCTTAAGTCGTGTTTTAGCAAGCGGTTCCTAATTAGTAAATACCCATTCCTGCAGTGAAGTCTAAAAGATGCACTAAATGGAGAGAACTCTAGTAATAAATTAACCGCGTCCAAAATACATGTACTCATTATTCTAATTAAATGTATAGTACTTATGGTAGACGATTTTAGCGTAGAAAGCGAATGAGCTACTAGGTATATTAAAAAACGCCGTTGTAAATTGCGTCTGAATCTAGCATACTAAAAGATGTCTTACTATTTTGTGTCTTTAGCGTTTATTTTTTATATTCGAAAAAATCGGCTGTGCAGAAATAGGTATTCGAAAACCGCTGGCGATGCTATGTGGTAACTATTACCTCAAAAATCTGAAAAAATATATGAAAGGCAAGAACAAACTAATGCCTGCCCACTATGTGTTGTAGTTTTCGGGGGGTTGCTTAGTGTGACGTCGAAAAACACTAGAAATGTTATGTGCCAACGGCCGAATTTATGTTTATTCACTATTGCAGTCTTTTTACAAAAAAGAAAACGTGCATTTGTCGCAAAACAAATATTTTTCCCCATTCCGGGAATTCTTTGGGGCACTGGTCACAATTAACTTCGACCTATTTGTGAATAAAATGCATATACTATCAAATATGGTCCCCTTCAACAACACTTTTAATGAAAATAATAAAAATTCACCTTAACTCATTAATTAAGCACCGATTCTGTGCAAAGCCTCGTTGATTTCCAAAGAAGTCATTCAGAGGTGGTGAAAACTGTTCCAAAACTTCTATCTTCATGATTTTGATAGTTGTATTGCTTTGTACACTGAAATTACGTGGAGATTGATCTTTGAATACTTCAGTATCGGAAATGAAAGAATTAAGGTAGTTTTAAAAACAGCGAATATGGATGTTCAGAAATGTAGTGTTCATCTAAGCGTGTACGATATTTCAATTTGAGTGTCTGGGTGTCTAGAGGGTTGCCCAATACGTGCGGTACCAATTTTGGTTCTCCCTTACATACTACCAAAGTGGTTTTTAGTATTTTGCGATACCTTTTATAACAAGAAAGTGCCAAATCCGCCACATTCGCAATATGATGTACCTACGACAAGAGCCGCTGGGCACAAAAATTCCACTACAGATTCCCGGATTGTGAAATGTGGGGAAATTAATTCGACTGGTCTTGCAGGACGTGGTACATTGCTATACAAGCGTTTTCGGACTTTCAAAACGGTAACTTTCCAAAATGCATCCTTAGTAGTAACAACTTTTACCGTGGGCACTGGGAAATCAACCTAAATAATTATAGGCAGGTCATTAACATAAATGAAGCTAACTCCGAAATAGCCCACATTTACCTGTAATGACGATTAGATTGTCACCGTGTAATTATTGACATTCATAAATTAAGAAAACAACCTTCAGTCGTTTTATATTTAATTAGATATTTATGGGCTTTTAATTCATCACAACCTTCAATCAACGCGCTTTTCTAATGTTCGCTACCAAAAATTGGCGACAGGTACAATAGGCTAATGTACAAATTTGAGTAACTAAAATTAGCTATATCTGCAATAAATTATTTTAAAAACAATCGCATCTACCGTCAGACAAACAAATCAATAACCCTCTTCACGGATATATTCAAATATTTGACCTTTGCTATTTACCTAAATAGCTATTTCGAAAAAGTCTGTCCCTGTTAGTTTTAACCATTAATTGTAGGTCTTATACCAATATCGAGGCATAAATTTAACCAGTTTCTCTTACCTTCGGTAACGCAGAAGATGGTTTTAAAAATGTCTTTGAGTAACGAAAGTAATAACGTACCGGGGTTGGGCGCAAAATTTACAAAGCAAACCGCATCGCGATCGGCAAGTTGCAATATTGAGGGTGGCGCATCGTATCACGCGAATATTATAACAACGATACGAAGGTGTATATCGTTTAAAAAGGCGCATTGTGAAAAATGCAATAAAAGTGCGGAGTGCAGAAAAAGTGGTGAGCGTTGTAGATCGTTTGAACCCCTGTCGTTAATGGAAAAAGAAAATTTACGTGAAAATTTGTATATTACACCCTTGCGAATGTGTCGCCAAATTGTGAGCAAAGAAAAGGGATATGATCTGGATTCGTTTACGGTACTTCTTCATTCAAAGGTAGGTAGCATTGTATTCATTCGGATTGTTGTAACCACACTACAGACGAGTTCGGTGCAAGCAAAAGTTTGAGTTATGACTTGGAAATTGAGCGGTGGAAAGAGGACAGTCATCAAGAAGTCGCAAGGAGTGTGTAACAATCGATCTGAAAATATATGCTCCAAACAAATTTGAATTAGAAAAGAAATTACATCTTGACGTTTCATTCCTCAGCTATGAGGTATCACCCGTCACTAGTAAAATAATAGTCCCACAATTACAGAATATTTTCGACAACTTCAACTATCATGGCTTTTGGGCTATTTATGTACTCACGCATATGGGAACTAATCAAAATACTAGAGTAATATTGAAAAAAGTGTTTAAAATGACGACAGTTGCCCTGATATTATTGGCACTGTCGCCATTTCATTGAAAGCCGTAATATACCTACTACTTGTTACTGACGTCTTCCAAAGCTTCCCATATCCGAATATTGCCACGTATGGAACTCAAAAAACCATTTAATGTAGTCTTTTTGGATTTTGACTTCTAATTTATCAGTATCAATAAAAATTCATATCAATTTTAAAAAATGAACTGCTGGATCCGCAGGTAAAGCTTAAATCAAACATGTTTTGGGCCATTCCTCGATATTGGACCATTTGATGTCTCGTTTTCGGTCACCGTTGCGTTAAGAGAGAACTCAGGCCGCCTGAATGGAATGTGTAAAAAATTTAATGTAATTACAATCAAAAACGCCCTCTACTTGGAGGATTTTTTGTGTTTATTGACATATCGACTAAATATCCTTATTAATGAGTGACAACGAGTTTATGATTTTGTCCGTCTGCACGTCCGTCCGTCTGTGTACATGATTACCAGAGATCCGGACCGGACCGAAACCGGTATTTTTTCAGGACCGAAAACCGAACCGAAACCGTTATTCCTTTTATAGTAATGGACATTTATTGAGAACCGGAACCCACATATTTTTTTCTGTTCTTTTCGGTTTTTTACGGTTCTTAACAGGTTATTGAACGCGCCGGCAAACACGTCTTGAAAGTGTTGATAAAATATTACTCTATAATTGCCATGGTGGAATTATAAATTTTTAATGAGGTGTCGAAATTGAAGGCATTATGGGTGGCGGTGGCGGTAATTTAGCCCCTACTGTAAATGTAAATAATAAAAGGAGGGACGAGGTGTTAGAAAATAAAAATAAAAAACAAAAACTCCATACATAATTTTTTTACATTAGTGTCTGCGTATTTTTTCTGGATTTTTATTAGTAAATTAGATTTAAATACATATTTCCCTCTTCCTCCTTTATTCCTCTTGTCGTTGTAAATTTGCTACACTGACGAGACGTCACGTTTTGGTATTCATAACTTTTTACTTCTTTTTCATACCTATTAATTAACAAATCACTTTGTTATAATGAATTTCTTTAATGCCATACCTTCTAAAAGACTAGAACCGTTATGGACCGAAAAAAATGCGCAGAAGCAAACCGATATTTTTTTAAGAATCGAAATCGAACCGGAACCGTTATAAATATTTTCGCTTAAATATAAACAGAACCGGAACCGATGTTTCATTTGGGTCCAGGTCCAGGTCCAGGTTATCATTGATAACTCACGAACGGTTTCGAATTTTCCAGTTCTGTTTTCAATAATAGGTACACAATGGTCAAGGGACTAAGTGATTCAATTTTGGTCGATACTCGTCAACCGGAAGTGACCTTATCGCTCGTTGTCTGTATTGGTGCAGTTTATTTACGTACGAACGGAGATACCCGATAAATTATCATGCATAGCCAAAGGATGAATCTGTATAAGCAACATATGAAGACTTCATTACCTTTTTCCAAAAGTTACCTTGAGGGTATTCCAGATCCCCCGATGCTACACTCTCGTCCATAAAACGTTTAACCCTCTGAACACTTATAATAGCTTTTTTATTATACCTGAATCACAATCTCCGTTTTAAACACTCAAATGCGTGCGAAAAAAGGCCTTTAAAACACACGTGCTTTAAAGTTGCTAACTAACGACACTTCAAGTATGACTTTTGAAACTGTCATCTGGGTGAAATAAAAAATCTTCCTAAGTCGCTTTCTGTAAATGCAGAACATTTCTTTGGCTTGTATGTACCTATCCTTTGGTTGAAGCTTTTACAAATATATAATAATATATATACAATTTAGGGTATGCTTCCAAATCTGTTCCATATTTTAGTCCCAGCAATAACTGAAGTTTTGAATGGATGCACCAAAAGATAGAAGATTTAAATACCTTTGACATTTCCTTCATATATGCCAGCATTATCGATGCATTTAAGACTGTATTCGTAAGTAACTTCCTATTCATCCATGGAAACAACTTTTCATATGCTTGATAATAGGCTTTACTGGATTGAGATTTTACACCTACCAACGCTGTTTAGATTTTACAACAAGCGATTTAATGGACGGTGTATTATCTTTTTCAACGGAAATCGTTTTATTCACAAAGACGACAATTTTTATAAGCAAACGTCAAGTGACATTTCCATGGTAATTGTGAAATTACGAACACCCAGCCCACTTAATTAGACATGTATTCGAGTATAACGTCAATATGATTTCATTGAATTTCCTATTTTTAAATTATACTGCAGGTATAATAAAAATACTATAAGATACACGTGTATAATTGGTCTTTAAAGCACTTGCAACGTTAAAGGCACTCCGCTTTGCGTCGTGCCCTTAAACACGTTGCGCGTGCTTTAAAGACTTGATTATACACTTGTATCTTAATATACTATTTCTAAGACTACCACGTCCTCTTCTACTAAACAGTACAGCAGCAAACGTAGCACCGAGGGGTCTGGGGGTATGGAATACAGCCCCCCCCCCCCGTAAACGACGATTCAGTTATGTTTTTTCATATTACTATGAGGGTGCTAAAGTAAATAGAGAAGACATAATCTAGGCTTTCTTTGTTTAGGGTAGTGCTGTGTGGTTGGGGGTATCATCGAGTCCTTCATGAGAGTAGTGCTGTGTGGCTGGCGGTATTCCATACCCCTAAAACCCCCGATTCTATGTTGGTCCTCAAAAATGTCTAGCTTTAGCACTCATACCATAATTTGCGAGAAAACACTATCAAACTTCTCAACATGGTCCTTAGATGTATGGAACCCTCTACACTCTACAAGAAGAAAGATTAGTCTGCACGTTTTCAAACACTAGTATAAGAGTATTGAAGGTTGGCCGACCTTGAGAAAGAACGTATTACCGGGGAGTCTGGGTGATGTGGAATACCCTCCAGCATACGAAGACTTGATAGCCGAAAATCTATTAACTACCAAATGTGAATTTTGGCAATAAGTCCTAAACGGCTTGAGATATCAAAAATCAGAACAAATTTTGATTTTTTATATTACGCTTTTAACAACATTAAAATAAATTACAAGAGAGCTGCACATAGATTGACTATAATCCCATAATTACTAAGGAACGCAAAACTCGAAATCTCCTTTGGCACTAATTACGAAACATTTTAAGCTTTGACAGATTGTATTGAATTGTGTAACTGGTGGCTTCATAGTAAACTTGAACGAAAGTATGTCTGGGGGTAAGAGCGACAACGGCGCACATTTCGAGCAGATAAGCGCTAGCTCGATCGTATTGCCATTCGCAGCCTAACTTTGAAAGTGCACACGTACATATTGGTGCGGTCATTAATTTCCGATCCCGTAAAGGAAAAAATGGTTCTTACTTTAATTCTAATCGTGATAAAGTGCCAATTCTTGACGACGTTATTTTTTCAAAAAGAACGAGTATAGGTACCGTTTCTAGTGTTCTGGAGAAACACTGTGCCAAGTTCGTAAATCGCGGGGTGAGATAAGACGGTTTTGGGGTCTCATTTAGAGCAGGGCCGTCTGGGTGATTAAAGTATACGCGAATAAACACTTCCGGGTCTTCGAAACGCTTTACACACGCAATCAAATCAAGTAATACATCACTGTGATAAATAAAGAAATTCTCTCTAAGCACGGGGTGTAACGGCTAGTTAAACACGTAAATTCGCCGAAGGTTAAGGATATCAATCCGAAACGCACTGTGCCATAAATAAGGCTCGGTTATCAGCACCATGCTGTAAAAATGTAAAAACGAGGTGGTCTTTTCTTCCTGTGCATAAACAAGAGCTCGATCCATGCTTTCTAGAATCTGGTCCAGATTTTTCCTTGTTCGCAATAATACGGACAGGTTTATACTAAAATGTCCACTTAAAAAGAAGCTGGTCTTACTAGGGCTGTGCAGAAAGTTCAGCTGTACAGTCAGCAATCACGAACCGATCTGTTTCCATATCTCCACGTTGAAAGATCGAACATTGCAGTAAGGTATTTTTCGTGCTCGAAATTACTGAATATCCCGACTTGAAGAAGTCGTTGTTGGTCTCTTACCATGATCCATGTGTATTAAAAGATCGCAGATTGAAGTATTTGGCGAATCCTCCACAGACACTGGAACAACTCCAGCACCAATTGCAATTCCTTAGGACAATTTTATTTTGGCAATATAATAGGCTACTACATATTTCCCTGTCATACCTACAGTGAAATTAGGCGAAAATTCACTAACATTTCGATAAAACTACATTAATTTGCACTAGTGTTAATTACTGATGTAGGTATTACAACTGGTGTCCCCACAACGCAAGTAGGTACAACATTTCTTTATCCAAGTTACGGTTTCACTTAAATGAGTTAATTATGGTTCATGCCTCCCTCAAACCAACCCTGAATGAAATTTCCACTTGAAAGCCAAATTCACAAGCCTCCCAAGGTTCAGAAACCGGTCATCGAGGTGAAAAATCTGCTCATAGGAAGAAACGCTGGAAATGGAGTAAATGCACCGCCAATATTTTCCTGAGGGCACCCCAATCTGTTACTTTCACTCTTGTGGTTACTACCACAATATACTCGAATTAAACGCAGTGACTGCATCCATTACGTAAGGGTACCGACGATCTCAGGAAGGAGTAGTTAATATTTGCAATTAATGATAAACTGAGAGATGAGTAATAATAAACAAAGTGGTATTTACCCATTATTTGACATAACGACGTAATGCATACGATTATAAACACTTTTGAGTGGTGTTTGCCATGACATAATATTTTTTTTATAAGAAGAGAATAACTAAACAGAATTAGAGGCATTGACATGTAATTGAACATACGGACTTCCATAAAAATCTAAAATTTTAATTTCCTAATGTTTATTTAATGATTATTGCTGAACTCCTAAACGGGAAATTAATTCATTTTTTTTATAATGGTTCCCGCCATGTTTTCCATCTCTCTTACTTTTTGGCATGGGAAATACTGAATTATGTTTTATTTATTTATGGATAAATACGGTGAGATTTCAATTAATTCCACGAAGGCAATGCATACGTTAAAATGTTGAAAGTCTTGAATTTCGTCAGCGGACTAAATTCCAGGGATTCCTATACGGATTTTTGATTATATGCTACTCCATTTACTGCTCGAGGGGTTTCATTAACCTACCATCATTTCAAAATTCCTCCACCCATTCTTCTAAAGATTACGTAAATCTATATGCACTTACCTAAATTGAAATTTAAGGTATATAATTTATCAAATTCCAACTGCAAATTTATTTTCGTGCCAAGGAATTAAGGATAGTTTCAATATATTTTCATCCTGCATCCAACTTGCTAGTCCAAGATCACACAAAATTCAAGATATAATTGGCTTTACACTTTAAAGTAATTAATCATGTTAATAGCATGTCATAAGTTGTATAAAGTAATGTAGACTGCATGTATGATTGTACGTTGTAAATCACTTTCTTATTAAAATGATGTAAAACACATAGGGACATTATGAATGATTTAAGGAACACTCGAATCGGTGATTTACTTCACAGCTTTGCCTTAATTAGAATGTGAATTCTGAGTCAAAGTGGGCGTGGTGTTGGAATAAATTAGCGTAAATAAAAAATGTAATAATTTATTAAAGGTGTTAACTTTTTTACAGTGAAATAAGTACGTTTGCCTTTTCACAAAGGTCTCTTCCACTTACATCTCTCCAAGATTCGATTAGGTCCTCGCGTCAGTACCATCATTTTCTTCACCCTCTTCAGATAACACCCTTCTCGTCCCAAATATAACATGTTTTGACCATACATTTAAGAGAATTTCGAAATCAAATGACAAATTCAGCTTCATCCCTGCTCTGGTACGGGGGTTTTGGGTTGCGGTAATGCGGTAGTTTTGACTACCAACGTATCCTGATAAATGGACCAACGCTTCGTCATCCATAAAAATTAGATTTAAAACTTCGTTGTTGTTTAAATGATTATTAAACTAGCGACAATAGTTGCGTCTACTTTCGTAATCTCGTGCATGTGTAGTTGTTGTCATCTCTATTAAGTTACACCTATCAGCCTGATTCGATAGTTTGCGAATTGATTTCTTAGGGCTCTGCTCCATACATTGTTGTACATCTTCGATCGCTTCCACACTTCGAATTGACGGAGGACCTGTTGGTTTGACCTTACAAATATACTTCTTCTTCTCAAAACGTTCGATAATTCGGTGCTTATGTCAGGATATTCTTCGTTAAATTGCTGAAAGCAGGACCTAGTGGAATATGACCATCTTCTAAACGTATTCGGCTACGATAGCGCGCCATTTCGATTCTAACTAAAAACTGGGGTTATATAATTCTTACAAAGTGTCTTCTTTTACTACGTACTTTTGCAAAATGTTGCACTTGCAGGAGCTCTGAATAGAACTATTTGTTCTAAAATGCAAGGTTCGTGGTATAGAAATAGACGCAAGAAAATAAAAACACACGTCGTAAAAAAACGACGCCATGGATTGTTGTCTGTGATTTGGGGGAAAACCGTGACCGCCAACGCCTTAAGTAAAAAACGCTAAAATTTTCAAACTGTCTGAAGTCATTTTGGATCATCCGGTATAATTTTCCAATGCATTCATGTTAAAAAATGGTGGCTTTAAATGTGTAATAAAAAAAATCATAAATTAATTGCAAGACAAATTAATGTAAATTGTAAATATTAAAACACGCTCGTAGAATCTAAAAGGATATGGGTGAGTAATTTTATCTTGCTCATTTGGTGACTTGGTGGCTTTTCGAATTCCTTTATGGTCAACACTGCTCCTCTCTTCTATACGATTTTGAAAAGATTCAGTATGTGTACTACGTTGACTATAGAGATTGAGCACCAACAACCTCCAATTTAAATTTTAAGACAGTTATTTGTTATAATTGTCGTCGTACAAGCCCATTTAGTATGGCGAAGCCACCATAATAATCCTCCATGAATTAGTGGACGAATTCCTTCTTCGCCCACCATATTCCATTATTACCGTGCAATACTTTTGCTCCAAAATCGACTAATTCGTCGAATCTATGAAAAAATATTAGCCTTTTCAAAAACACGGATGGTTTGATTGCAAAGGCATAATCGGTAACCTCTATCTCTCGTTAAATTCAGACCTTAATGATCGCGTTAATTTTTTACTTGATTACATCAAGTAATAAATTGCGTATATAAGTATACGGATCACTTAATTAAAGCTTTTTTTTTCAAATATCATTTAAATGACAATTTATTCATGTATCCGATAGCATCAAATTTATTGCGAGCGGTTGCTTTGGGCGGCTGAAAAACTTCGTTTGTTCTCCTTCATTAAAGATTTTAGTGTTCAATTACACAATTAGACCAGATTTCGTAAAAAGCTTTAAGTGGTATTTCTCACAACAATACTGACTTCAATTACAAATTGTAAGCCCAGACTTGGGAATGACTTGGGTAAAGTGCGGTTTGAAACATTTATCCATTTATGTATTGTATAATGTCATTCTGGATTATTGAAAGAACGGAATATCCAGTTTGTCATTGGGTGCGTTCACCAGAACGTGTTTGCGCTTTGATTACGTTTGCAAACACAAACTGTTTAGGCGCTGGTGAACGATAGGGTGCGTTTGCCAGAACCAACTGTTTGCAAACCGTTTGCGCTTTTTACATAAGTACGTTTACTGAACGCGTTGCTGGTTGTTAAACTGTTTGCAAGCGGACGCCATTTTTTGAATCGCAATTTAAACTCGCTGAAAATCACAAACATGTTTGTAAGGCATGCATATTTGTTTAAACCATCGGCATATAGGGTTATGCGTGAAATTGGAGTAAATTACTAGTACCTATATACATCACGACCAAAAATTGGATAATTGCATATTGCACACAATGCGCTTTAAAGTTGTAAGAGATAAATCGAATAATTTAATTATAAATGAAGAAGGGAGCATTCCATGTATACAGGCTGATTCAAATTCGAGGGCCACCATGGGGATCTCGGTAACTGTAAGAAATAGAGGTTGGCAAAGTTGAGTAGTTTGATACTTAACAAAATGTCGTTTTGAAACTGAAAAAATTCCGACTACTTTCGGAGATATCCATAAAATTAACGTCATTTTGCAAAATCGTTTTTATTTGTTAAGTTATTTAAAAAGATATTTCAAAATAAACCGCACATAATTGTGACCACTTTTTTCCATATACAAGATGCTAGTTTTAAATTTTTAGTCTGACGTTTCGTCTCCGGTTAACCATCATCAGCTTTGTTTTTTCTTATGGAAGTCATTTTTACTTTTTGTGTCATTTGATAGAGCTTTTTCCTATCAATAAATGGTGCCGTTAATCCGTAAAAACGCAAGAAACTGCGAACGTGCACTGCCCACGACAAAGTTGCCAGACAAAAAAGAAGATATTTTAACAGTATTACTAGGCCTCCCACGACCAGTTTTCTTTTTATTGTGGACAAGGGTTTCATAATTATTCCAAAATTTCCGATCCAAGTCTTCATGTGACACATCATGCCCTTTTTCTTGAAACACGTCTTATATTTCTGACCAAATATTTTTTTTTCCTTTTTGGATCTCGAAAGTCAAATTTTAAATCCTCGGCGAGAACCTAGTAACTTTGTAGTGAAATCGTTCCACACCAAACTTCTCTTCGAATCTAATTAGAGCACATTATTCGTATACTAATGATTAACACAAGTATCTCCTATAACCTATAACTGATACTGGCTGAGTGCTCTCGATTTCATTTGGACTTGTACTGACCCCTTCATATGCGGTTTATGAAGGCTCCAAAACGGCACGAACGATTTGCTCGTCTCCTAGTAGATTGCTAGCCATCAAACTCTGCCTTGTAACACTATAACCTATAACCAACTATAACCATTTACTCAAGGATCCAGTGAATACGCATTTAATACTCCCACCTTGATTTTCTATAGGACAATTCAATTCATCTCGTATAGCAGGATGTATTTAAACTGTAGAAAGGTTGCCATATTTTTATTGAAATGTACAAAAAGAATACAAAACGGTTTTCTCAAAATTCACTCAAATTAAATTTGACGTGTGGTTTCCAGGCAAATTGCGCGCTTAGAACAAATGCGCATGCCCGATCAACATGTTTGTGATTTTCAGCGAGTTATGATTAAAAAAATGGCGACCGCTTGCAAACAGTTTGACAATTAGCAATGCGTTCAGTAAATATGCTTATATAAAAAGCGCAAACGGTTTGCAAACAGGTGGTTCTGGTGAACGCACCCATTATTTCTGTTTACCGAAAAAGGAGAAATTGGTCTTCGAAACTACACTTTATCTCTTCTAACTTTTTTATTAACCTTTTTCGCAAATCTGGCACTAATATCGTTGAACCACTAGGTGTTTTTATAGCCAAGTTCAACACCCTTATTTATTCAAATGTGCGGTACCTTAATACTTGATACTTTGGCATATGCCTGGCGTAGCTGCCTCTCTTTTTGACATACACTCTATAGTCTTAGTTCTACCACCTACCATAATGGACATAAGGTGCAATCGTAGCAGCTACTCCATTGAAAAATGCATGTCGTTACCGTATCCCTAGAACGTTAAGATGTCAATCTATAAATAAAAGTTTAATTTACTTATCTTGTAGTTCTTCGTTGGATTGGATTGGATTGTATTTGTTTGGCATTGGCGCAATATCATTCTACTGAACATTGTTGTGTAAACTAGGTACGTCATGCGCCCGTTATGTTGGCTTTAGCACCTGTAATAATGACGGACCACCCTGGATGTTAATAATTTCAATGCTTAAATCTGGTTGGTTATTTTGATTAAGCACGGGGTAAAACCGTTTCGTTTTGAATTTGAATTTCAGTGTTTATTTTTCTTTTGGAATTTTTAGACATGTGTAATTTTGTTTGTTTAAATTTATACCTAATGTTAAAAAATGTTTGGCATCTGGTCGTATTTGCGCATTTTACTAAAAAGTTAATCTGGCCAATGCGATAAGAATATTTGTTATCGCGTTGCGTAAGGTGAAAGTTAATTAATTTCATAATAACACACGTTTATCTCCGATAAGAAAACACACGTGTTTGTAACAAAATCACTGTTAGTTTACGAAATCTATATATGTGTGCTTAATCGAACCCAAAGTGCGTAGAGTTTTCGTGATATAATAGAAAAAGAAAATTCTTAATTTAAAGTGTTATTTGGTTTGAGCTAGCTACACAGGTGTTTTATGGATGGCTTAGTGACAGTCTGCTATTACACATAGAAACGTATATGTTCATAAATCATGTTCAATCACTTATTCTCTCCAAATTAAGTGATTAAATTGTTGAAAGCTATTGTCACGGATTTTACAATTACTTCATCTACTTCGTCCTCCCTCTGGTTTATCTTCCTATATCTTAATTAAGTTGGGTGTGGTTTTTGCGATGTAATTATATGTATTAAGTGCTCCGGCTAGCTGTCAATCTGGCCTCTTAAGGAAAGGAGAAGGGGATAAATAATACACTTGTAACAAGTATAGCAAACTAGCATTATTTTCTAGATTATTTTTGGCCGTCCGCCTGTGGACATAACTCGCGAACGATTTCGAATTTTCCAATTCTGTTTTCAGTATTAATATGTTGATCATCACCCAAGGAGGAAGTGATTAAATTTTCAGTGACCCAGAAGCTCATTACCTATATTTGTTACAGACAGATGGACGCCTGGGTCACTTAAAATCTGCTTCCTTGGGTGATGATAAACATAATACTGAAAACAAAATTGGAAAATTCAAAGCCGTTCCCGAATTATCATGTACACAGACGGACGGACGGACAGAAAGTCGCTTAAGAGCTCGTTCATAAGTTCATAAATCTTTATTAAAGTATGAAACGGTTCTTATTTTCTTTAAGACGGAACAACCCTGTAAAGCAAATGAGTAATGAATGTATTTTCCCATGCTATTTTTCTATGTCCCACTAGAAACTCTTTTCACTATATAAGTTATACAATTTCCAATTACTGTATGTCGAAATCACTGCATTTTTAATTCGAATAGGTTTACCTTCAAATTATGCATTAAAAAAATTAAAGAATTTTTAATTTACAAGTAAATGACCTCTACTTAATCTGTTCATATTGGTAATTACTTAATGTCGCTACTAAAGAATACTATTAAGATGACATAGGTAGGTCAATATAATTTAATTTAAAAAAAAATATTAGCTAGCAGTTTACATATATTTAAACTAAGACGTTGCTGTTTTGACAGGTTTGGGGTTTGCATAAAGGTTTCATTAAGCCGCGTTCTTTTACTATTTGTGCATTTTACGATCGCATGAAGCGAAAACTAGCTGGTCTCTCTAATACTGATCTTTATAATTAATAGCTTTCAGTCACGCTAAGGAAATAAAATTTCAATAAGCCGTCAGAGGTGTTAACTGGTTAAAAACTTGTAAAGAATCGTTTACGTAAACCGAGCAAACGTGACAGTTGTATTCTGATTTAGTAGTCGTTTAAATAGTTAAAATGTAGTCCACATATTTTAGGAAACATGTACACGAAATGTCATCGGTAGAAACCTTCGAATACATAAACAGTAGCAAGGCAATCATCTCCCCAGTAATTCTGTTGAATTATTATAGGTATGAATTCGGTAGCTACCTTACGAATGTTGTACTTTGTTAAAGAGGGGAGCTCCACGATTGTCCACGGAGATCCCTGGCTTTCATGGTACACTAGTGTTTTGGTAGGTAAAAATGGGCAGTTCTGATTTTTTATGAAGTTTTTTTTTATATTGACTTAAACTAACATAACAGTGGTTCAAGGAAAAGGTACCTACATAGAATGTACTCATAAAAAATGTAATTATTATATACATGCAATCAAATAACCTCTTTTTTCTTTTGTTTCAGGTATGGTTTCATATCCTTCATTAGGGATTTGCACCTTTGGTGGGATAATGGTGGCATGACTGGCGTAGTTATTTGTTCTTCAGCAAGTGCAGAGAACTTGAAAAATAAATGAAAGGAGGCACACCATCGCCTTCAACAGGGGGTAGCGCATAGGCAAGTCAGAGCAAAATTTCAAGGGGAAACCTTAGTAGTGAAAGTTTCATTCTTAGACCCAGACTGAAAATTCCGAATCTCTGTTAATATTAACGCCCAAAACGTGAGTGCACATTAGCACAGATCGAGCACAATTTAGATAGGATTTTTATCGCAATCCGAAACCTTCGTTCTTAGTATTAAATTGTGAAAACTCGGGCCAAACGAACACCAATCAAGGTCTTTTTAGTTTTATGTTTGGAGAAATTACTTCATACGCTCTCTTTATCGCCGTTTTTCAATGTACAACATTATCCGACGAAAGTAGAGCTTAGTTTGCTGGTGAGTCAAATTTACACCCAGTGGAGTAAAATATAACTTCGAAGTTGTATAACGTTTATTATAATTTTCCTATGGCTATCGATTTCGGCAACATTGCCATCATCAGGCCTAGCTATAAATATATCCTGTGTTATATAAAAGATAAACTTATAATGTGCTTACCGTCAATATTTAAAAGGCAGCATATTTATACATAGCATGAAGTGCGTGTTATTGATAGAAGTGGAAATTGATATGAATCTATTGAATTATAAACATTAGTAAAACTGAAACATCACAAACAACCAATAATATATAATATATAACCACACTTTAACACATTATATAACCACACTTTTTACACGTTTATACCAGTTTCTCATTTATGTAAGTTTCTTAAATTTAATTAATATATTATTGGTTGTTTGTGATGTTTCAGTTTTACTAATGTTTATAATTCAATAGATTCATATCAATTTCCACTTCCATCAATAACACGCACTTCATGCTATGTATAAATATGCTGCCTTTTAAATATTGACGGTAAGCACATTATAAGTTTATCTTTTATATAACACAGGATATATTTATAGCTAGGCCTGATGATGGCAATGTTGCCGAAATCGATAGCCATAGGAAAATTATAATAAACGTTATACAACTTCGAAGTTATATTTTACTCTACTCACAAACGTTTATCGAAAAATGGAGACGTACATCAAAAATATTACACCCAGTGAATGAACGATTTTATTTAATTGGTACATAAACAATACGCAAATAATAAATGGTTTCAAAATATTACAAATAGAAACTGTGTATAAATATTACCTTCAGCGAACAACTTAATAATAAGATAGAAATGCGACCTTACAAGTGAATAAATAAATGTATATTGTATAGTGTATGAAGTATGAATAAATTCATCGTAACGACAAAATTGAACGTACGTCAAATCGAAGGTACCGATGTCGAAAGAGATCTCGTTACTTAGATTTCAGCATGCACCACGGGAACTCCGTCACCGGACAACTAGGTCAAGACGGCGGGCGCATGGAATTTTTCTGTGTGTTATAATTCAAATTCTGCGAGGATCTTATAAAAAAACCTAAGAAATGAAATATTCAAAGTTAATTGATTATTGCGTCATCTGAAATCACTTACCCCAAATGAGGCTTTAACGCTTGTAAATATATCCGAAAATGCGTAATTAATGCAGTAGTATAACCACAGCGTAGTTGAAATGAAGCAATATAAAAAAGTTCAAATCTATAATCTAATTTTTGTCGATCGATGAATATAAATATTATGGGAAAATTGATACTTTCTGAAATCTTCCACGGATAAAACACATTTGCCATATACCCAAAAAAGGTAACAGCGGCAATTCATTCTGTATCAGATCTCCTAGCTCCCCACCCATCACGAATTTTTAGGGCAAGTGCGTTAGGTAATCTTTTCTCGGAGATAGGACCGCCAATTCACATGCATGGGAGGGAGAGTAATGAAAAATAGTAATAGTAAATGAAAAAACATTGGAAGAAATAGAAGAATTTAAGATAGAAGTAAGGATAGAATCGGATCACCAACCGATGGAAATCAGCTTAAATAGGAAGATAAGAAGAAAAGGAAAGAGGCAAGAAAAATGGGAGATACAGTTACGGACAAGAGACGCTGTGGAGGTGTATAGAAGGTGCTACGGGGGTTCCTTCTGGACTTGAAAATTACCATCGGTTCCGCCCGGCAAGGCAAACCGTCTTCTTCTCAGGCTGCTCAATCGATAAAAATAAATGCTCCGGCTAACTCAAATCGGTGGGCTTTTAACTCTTTTGAAACTGCGTAACAAACCTTAACCTGCCGCCTACCAGTCTCCTGCCTCAACTCCTACTCCTCCCTTTCCTTCCCCTCGTTCTTCGTTAAAGACAGGCACATTGAAACCAAATAGATAATATATTGAAATGAGATTAGCGATACAAACAATTTACAGGGATCTAGCAGTTCTTCTCTTCTCCTTGTAAAACACTAGCTTAACAATGACAACTAAACTAAATAAAAAATCCTAACAGGTGAGACTAATTTACTCAAGGGGTGGCCATCCTCTACAGTTTGAAAATTGTAGCAACAGGTAATCGGTTTTTAATCCAGCATGGGCTGGGACTTATTTAAATAAACACAAAAATTTATCCTACTCTTTGGTAATCGTTCATTGGACTTTAATAAACAATCAACTCAAAAATTTTTTTACTATAGCTTAATTACCAAAAAGTGGAATGTTACAGAATATTACAAATTTAATTTAGACTAACCTTTACAACATTTGTACAGCCGATCTTGTGAACTGCTCTTTCCTCTGGTACAGGGTGAATGTGATGAAACCTGACACTTAGGTCTCTGTGACTTCCTAGGGGGTGGCTTGAATTTAACACACGGAAACAAAAATCCACGGTGCCTATCCTTCCTCGGAACGAAAGCAAAGTTTAGTGTTTGAACGGAAACTTAGTCCAGGAAATCCTTCGCGTGGCGAGTGGGAGACGGCTAGTTGCCAAAGTTTCTACACAGCACGTGTATTTAATTTTATTTTATTAGTTTATTAGCTTTGACCGCCTGCGGGAGACGGATTTTTTGAGTTAGCGGTACGGCAGAACACAAACTTTTACGATCACTATCCGACGGTAAACCGCGATGGTTCAAAGTATTATTTCACCAGCTCTTCTTGGGGCAAATATCTCTCCGAAACGCAGCGCTCCTTCGACAAATGACCTTACGGCACTAGTAGGAAATTCCACCTGGGGCGGATCCCGAAATTCTGCGCCTTGAGGACTAGGGCAGCACTTTGACTTATATATCCTCGAGAAATCACAACGTATCCTAACGCGATTCACTGCATCCAAAGTAAACTGGGGTGAAGCTCAAGGGTTCGCCAAAATATCACCTGATTGGAACCTGGGTCTTCTTCGCCAAAAAATCAACGCGAAAAGAAAATAACACTTCGGAACGGGTGCAAAAAGCACGCAACGGGGAGCAACCGAAATAAGCCGGTGGCTCAAACCGCCAAGTGTACCAAAACGATCGCTCAAGGTACGTGTTGACCGCTTGACGTACTAACCGCGAGTCTCCTCAAAAACGATCCCCTTCTTCAGAATTGAAATGAAAAAACCACACCCAAATTACCATAAAACAAAAATGGCTCCCGCTAGAAATTCTCCCATTGGTTCAGATAAAGAAGACTTAACCCACTCTAACTTCGTCGTCAACCTCAAGGAACTGCTGACTAAACTGATCTCACGGTTTTCTGCTGATGACGTGAAAACTCCTTATCTCTTGACGGCTCGGTGCTACATCCGCTCCTTTTCTCGGTCTAGACGGCGCCAAAGTTGATAAACCAACGACAAAAAACTCGCATTACTCATGATGACGTCAATCAGCTTTGCACTCTTCCCACGACGAAATTAAATCTGAGCGAAATTAAATCTATCGGACCATAGTCTTGAGCGAACCGAAATGCCCAAACACAAAATTTCTAACCGGAACAAATAATGAAATATACAGGGTGACCTGCACTATCATGACAAGGAATTTCGAATTTTGTAATGAAATTTGGCGCGAAATAAAACCACTCGTTACAAAGGAGACTAGAAGAAAAAAAGAAGAAATAGGAGGGAGCACAGAGGAGAAGTGGAGTAATATCAAGAAGAGTATCTAAAAGGGAATTACGTGGAAACAAATAATTGAAAGGGAGGGGATAGAGAAAAGAAAAGAAAAGAGTGGTAGGACAGGTAGTGTACAGAAGAGAAAAACAGATATACGAGTATAAGAAATGACAGAAAAGGAAAGAAGAGGAGAAAGAGTTGAGAGAACAGAAAAATGGCATGAAAGAAAATATAAAGAAAAAAGGTTGAGAAACAGAAAGTGATTAACAGAGGAAAAGAAAAATAAAACGAGTGAGAGAGAAATACATTTAGATAGAATTAAATTTAAATAACATTTTATTAGTACCACCAAGAATGCAGGAGAAAGAGCATGAAATAGGAAATGAGGCTTGGATTTTCCCCACAGATAGGGTAAGGAAGCTAGTAAACAAGATATAAAAAGGAGAGGGTAATAGTGCTGACTTTCAAAAGGAGCGATAAGGGCTGTATGTAAAATTGTAGGGGTATTACGATAATGACCACGGCATATAGAATGAAAGACTAGAAAGAGACAGAAAAGAAGAGAATGTTGGAGAAAACACAAATTGGCTTCAGAAAAAGGAGAGGAACAATTGACTGTATGTGATAGAAATAGGATCGGAAAGGTGATTGCGTTTTTCATGGACTTAAAGACAGCGGAAAGACAACATTAAGAGAAGGAATCGTAAGTGTTGTGGACGTGTAAAGTACTAAGATTTGAAGTTAGCCCAACCTTTAATTTGTACATAAGAGACATGGGAAAAATTTTCAGACAAAGCCGAGGTGGGGGAATCGTAATGAGAAGAAGGAAGATATTGTCTCTGGCATATGGGTACGACGCCGTGACAATGGCAACAGAGGTAGAACAGATGAAGGGGTATTGAGAAAGGAAAGGAATGGAATTAAATGTAGAAAAGTTGAAGACGATGAGTGTTGGGTTGGGAAAGGAAAATTGGAGATGTAAGGAAAAATGAGGGATGAAAGAATAGGGGAGGTAAAAGAAGTTAAATACTTAGGGTATCAAATGCATAAAAATAATGGGGCAAATGCGCAAATAACAGAACTAAGAAGGAAGGGAGTAGTAGCGATGAGAAAGGCATAGGAATAGGAGAGACGAATTTCAAGAATGTCTTCAGAATAAGGAATAAGTAGCTGTTTGATGCAATTGTAACAAGGGTGATTATGCATGGAACGGAGATGTGGGGATGAAAGGAATGGGATGAACAAGAATACAAAGAAGGTATTATAAATAGGCATTAGGGTTATACAGATACGGAAAGACACCAAATTATATTGTATAAAGGAGGAAGCAAACGTGGAGAAGATAAGGATAGTGGATAGGGTTTGGACGCACGATAAGATTCAAGGAAGGGAATGGAAGAGAAAACGAGTTAGTAAAAGAATGCTTGGCGACGAGGAATAACAAATGAAAAATACTATGAAAGCACTAGATACGGACGAGCTGAGGTCGACCGGAGGAGAGAAATATGTGAAAGGATGGATGATGAGTTGAAAAAAAAGGAGATTGATGCACAAGTACACCAACAGAGGGTGAAGATGGAGAGATCACGAGGAAGTTACAGTAGTTACAAGGAACTATAATAAGCGAGTATGTATAATCTGTGAAGAAAAGGAAAACATATAGCACATGTTATAGGACTGCAAAAAGGTGGAAATTGCAAGGGGAAGCAGGGGTGAGATGCTGGAAGAGGGGAGAAGAGGAGAGAAGTGGATTAGATGGATCCAAGAGAAAAAAAGAAAAATTTAAATATAAACAGTTTTGTCAATAAACTTATTGGCCTATTTTCCGGTCCATATGCAATTTCATACATGTTTCTATACAAAACTAAGCCAGATTTACACACAAATTCGAATACCAGTTTCGCCTGCATTAAATGGTAATTCATGGACATTTTCATGGGAAAATTTCTTCCAGTCTTCGGGTTGCTTAATCATGTATTTAATCTCATTTTATTATTTACTCTGAATGCCGTTTAATGGATTGTGGCATTTGGCGCTCTGGTTAATATAGCGATATTCCATATTGTTGCTATTGGCGATATCGGATACTGTCTATGCGGTACTTACTTAACAGTGCGCAATTGTTTTGTCAATTTCAATCTAAAATTCTTACACATCTCCTTTGAGTTTGCAACACGAGCGAGCGAGTGGAGCCCGTGATCCCGGGTGAATAAGGCTTATTTGTGTTTACATATGGCGTTTATACGTTTATCATTTTCAACGTTTCCGATGGTTGCATGGATTGCGAAATCTGTGAATTTTTTTAATTAAAAAACTCAAAAGCTCAACTCAGAAGAAAATTCACAGCCTCTCAATTAATTCGATGTACCTACCCAAAATAAAAAGTTCTTTACGAATATCCAAAAGATAGAAGATAGAACCTTCAATAATGACAAATCTGTAAGCGTTTCCTTTCTATTTTCAATAAAATTTAATTGTTTTATCGCTTGCGCTCCTTTCGCAAATCTCTTTTATTCCCAAATGTGACTTTTGTAATTTTTAAGTGTTATTGACTGATTAGTCATTGCAAACAATGAGATTTTGGTACTTGCTGGTTTAATAATGATAAATGATCCACTGCTATAGTAACAAAAATAGAAAGTTAATAATTAACGAAAACGATACATAATCCAATGTATGGACAACTTTTTTACAAACGGTAATCAATCAATGAATTACATGAAATTAACTCAGATTAATTAAATTAAATCTTGCTGTACAGTTTCATTAATAAAGCTACCATCAGTTGAAACGATTACGTATAGTGTTTGGTACAAATGGCCAAAGTGTGTACACATTCTTTATCTATTTTTCAGCCTACTAAATCTACTTAATATTATAAAATTAGCTGTTGATAGGATGATTTGATGTAATGTATCTTGACTGAGCCATACAGGTAATTAAGTGTTTGTTAATATCAAACCACAACTAATAATTTATTAAAGTACGTTTATCATTGACAGCATGATTGATACATTCAGATTTATTCGTAATGATAACCAAAAGGTTAACCGAAGACTTATTTAACTACTATACCTGTTCGCGGCATAGTTCCATTCCTTTTTTAAGAATGTCACTGTAATCCACCTGTACGGTTTCTTCATGCGAGACACGAAACAAATGACAGCGTGTATCAATCATCTTCTTCATACCGCGAGGAAAAAGAAGAACGGCGATCTTCGCATACGATTGCTGATGGCCGGATTCATACCAGAGATTTGTTATTTTTTACAAAATCAGTCGTGTTGCACGCACGTAATTATTTTCAAAAGTTGGCGTTGAAAGCGTGTAATTCTCACTTCCACTTAGCTTTTGCTGTTTAATTCCCTTGCAGGTCACGCTGCGTGACTTCCTCAGGTCAATTCGTGTATTACACATTAATTTTAAATCTGTTCTTAGCTTCGGCATGATATGTAATTATAAATTTTGTTAATTAAAAAGGATTTGTGACCTAAATCTTATGTGCCCTGAAATCGAAATGAAAATGTAGAGTGAATGTGGTGGACTTACTTTTAAGTTTCAATTGAAAATAGGTTGTCGTAGGTACGTCAAAAATAGAAAGGATGCCCTACTGTCTGGCATACGATACAACAGAAGCTAATTGTATAGGAGTATATTAACAGCGTTTATGTAACCGAGTTCTTTTAAGAAAACCGTTCATGCTTATTGATTTATTACCTCCTTCAAAGCAAACCGATATTTAACAAGGTTCGTTTTAGCAATTCACTTAATCTGTAACGCGTTTTACATAATTAAACAATTTAGCAATGTCATGCTCATGATACTGCACTATTTTCGTTAGTTAATTTTATGCTACCAATCCTTAAAAGTTGCACGTATTTAATGTCTTCTTTATAAACGTCTCGCTGGATACAAATCTCGCTTTTGCTTAAATTTATACAGTCTGCGACATTTTGAATTATTCATGTTCCCGTTTGCTACGGAAGGTTAAGATTAAATGACGCAATTGTGTTATACTTACTTACTGTTAACATTCTTTGAAGGAGATGTATTAACATTCCTTTTCCTAGCGCAAGTCCTAAAATGGGAATGCCTTTGTGCGTTGAATTATGAGAGAAATTGCAATTCGCCGATCAAACTACTTGATCCAATGAAGTTGACCGGTAACCAGGTACAAACAAGGTAACAAAGGGGAAGAAAAAAAGAAATTGGATTTTCTCCCCAATAAATATGCCGATGTAACCCTAGAAAGAAAATTGAAAGTGTACTCGTTTTTATTGAAAGTATCCAATTTCACATTAACCCTGTAAAGGCATACAAACTGTTAACGCACAAACTTGAACTTATAACTATAGCACAGCTATAGCAAAATAACTTCCGGTAGCTCTTCCTAATCCAAATTTTAACGACGGCTCCTTGAACTGTCAAAATAACTAGCCTTCGGTTTATAGAACGCGATTACAGGTGATTTACTTCCAACATCTTTAGGCTTATCTTATATAGGATACACATCCCGCATCGGCCCTCTGACTAGCCGGTTTGCTACATTTTTCAAATAGGGGTTGCGTTCACATTGTACTTTTTCATTATTAAAGATCACCATAAAATATCGCTCTTACACTTATTTCCCCCATTCTATGAAATATGTAGGGTAGGTAATTTACAGTAGTCTTTTGCATGCCAGCACCCTACAGAAGTAATAAGGATTCATAGAAATTAATAAGGGAAAGTAAAAATGAGAAAAAGCATAGGATGACACAAAATAAGTAGAATTGACACGAGGTACTTACCAGAAGAAGTACACTTAGTAAGCTTACTTTTGGGCTTTTTTTGTCTTAGTAACATTTACAAGGACCGTAAACCTCACTTGCATAAAATATAATTGGACCTCTACGATGCTGGCAAAAATGACAATGATTTTTTTAATTTATCCACGGCTCGCTCAGTAATAAAAATATTTTGCGGAAGTTTGACCCTTCATCTCCTCTTTAAACCTGAAATTCAAAATCTAATGCTCTGGTTTGATGGAACTCGAATAAATACGCATATGACTGTAAGTGATTGAAATATATCACCACACAACACTGAATGCTAAATAAAATAACCTATATACCTTATTTGGATTCGATTCTTATCAACAAACGCAATACAAATCTGTTCCATTGCAAGTAATTTTCAGTGGTCGATTCCTTTAGGAATATTAAAATGACTTCTAACAAAATTAATATTCCTAACAATAATTGACCACTACTTTATACTTACTTATCTTGCCAATATGTGGCAAAACATGCTTTCTTTGAACAATCTCCCTATTATAATAATAATAAAAGTAATAACTGCCAAGGGCGAGATTCAGGAGTAGAAAGTCTACCCCTGCTCTTTCATCTAACCCATAATGATTATAACTTAATAGACAATGTTTTTTTTTTTTAGTTATTTATATATTTAGGAGCCCCTCAATTACATAGATTATTGGTGCTCCGGCTTGGTAAGTACAAATACGTGAATACACTAGTTTATGCAATATGATGTGGTAAGAAAGATAACATTATGAACATTGTGCATGATGGTGAGTACAGTAGAGGTAATGATGTAAATTACAGTTAAACATATTTCACATTGGTAGGTACATGATGTGTTGGTCACAGTCTGCCGAACAAGTTGATGGTTTTCAGGTAGGTTAAGGCTTTATGTATGTTGTCGTTTCCTAGACATTCCGTGAGGGTAGGCGGTAGTTTGCATGTTATACGTTGTTGGTCGAAGCTTCTACATTCAGTCAGTATGTGTTCAATGGTAAGTCGAGTACCGCATGTGGTGCATTGCGTTGGCTCAATTTTTTGGAAGATGAAGTCGTGTGTCAATAGGGTATGACCGATCCTTAACCTTGTGGCCGCTACTCTTTCTCTTCTGGTTCCGTTCATTTTCCATGGTTTTAAGCTTGGTTTTATTTTCCTTAACTGATTATTGGTAGTTTGACTCCATTGGTGTTGCAGTTTTTCTTTCATTTTTTGTTTAACTGTATTAACGAGATCCCTGGATGGTATAGGGAGGTGAAGTATGTCAGTTAGAGTTGCTCCTTCTTTTGCCAAGGTGTCTGCCTCTTCATTCCCTCTAATGCCGCAATGAGATGGTACCCAAAGGATAGTTATGGTATTGGATTGTGTGAGTGATTGATGTATACTGTCCTGTATTTTCTGGATTATGGGATTAGTGGGATACGCGGATTTAATACTTAGGATGGTACTTAGGGAGTCTGTACATATTACATAGTTATTTTTAGTTGCTTGATTAATGAACTGTACCGCTTTTAAGACACAAAATGCTTCTGCTGTATATGTTGATGTAAAGTTGGGAAGGTGGAATTGTTGGTTTGATGAATCCATTACTAGTGCTGCGCCAGTTTGGGAGTTTCGCTTTGATCCGTCTGTGTAGAGAAATGTGGTCATTAGTAGGTATAGCAACACGGGTTTTACAAGACATTGAATCACAGGAAAGATATAAAAATAGATATATAAGAAACAAAATAGAATAATGCTCTAATAATTATTTTTGCCGTAGCAACTCCGAAATAATGCGAGCTTTAAATGTTTTGAAAGTGTACTTACTGATGTCCATATCTAATGTATTAAACCATTACGTTAAATTATAACATCTCAAATGCCGTTGCATGAATTGGTGGTGTAAGTAGCCCTTTATAGCGTAAATTTAAGGTATGAACATCAGTTCGAAATTTTAACTTGTTACAGAGATAAGGGGGCGTTTTATTCATTAATAGTTTATAATAAAAGCAGGCTGCGTGCAAGTAAATGGGAACTAAATTATTTAATCTACTTCCATTAAATATTACAAGTAGTATACAACAATTTAAAAAAAACTAGTCAAGTGGTCCTTACAAAAGAGGGCATTTTACAGTATTAACGAATTTGTACAAGAGTTTCAAAACTCATTTGATCCTAATTAATCTGTGATATGTATGTACCTGACGCTTCTATAATTGTAACAACAATTTTTAAAGAAATAGATATTATTATTATACAAAAAAAATTTATATTGAGGTGGGTAATATTCTTTTCTAGTAACAAATTGATTTTTCTCTCCTTGGAAAATGCCGCTTCCTTTATAAATATGGAAAGAGAGGGATTCGATGGTACAGTTGACTTTTTGGCCTTAGCCCTGCCCCGGTAACGTTATCTTTGTGGGTTTCGTTGTGGGTAAATGCACCGATTATACAACATTTTATTTATCGCTCAAGGCGCTGTCCAAATACTTTAAGGAACTTACGTTTAACCAGCCATTACTGTTAGCTATCCGAGTACAACACCTCTTTTCTTATCGCAATGCCAGTTTATATAATCCCGTTTTTCATTTAAAAGGCGGTTCTTCGATTCGAAAATGTTCCTCGCTCGCTTTTCCTAATACGGTTCGTGTTATTAACAGACATACTTTTGTTCATGTTCGCTATAAAGCGGTATATGTATACATTTTCTCCTACTCTACTCTAAAATTTCCCGATAAGGGAAATCCTGAACAAGTGCAAAAACGACATTAATTGAGTGTATCAAAATATAATCAGACATGGAATGCATTAGACATTTTCACTAATCGTTTCGACAATGCAACTACGCAAGCAAGACATTCATTAAGGATATTTCAATAGTCATTGGGAGCTCTTATATATGTATTTAAAAACTCTTGAACTTTAAAATTCACTCGTAAATGGTTCGCTAATTGTTACCGGCGAATTGGTAGCCGGCTCCTGCCAGGCACAGTATTGTACCTACGTTTTAGTTTAGTCTATTATGGAGGACTCTACATCTGCGTATTTACTTGAACGATGATGACGGAAGGAGCATGCCATTGGTGACATTCCATTACAGTAACGACACCATTACTTGAAATTTTGTGAGATACATGATTGGAATTCTTTCAGTTATCTGAACCCGGCCCGTGTGGCGCAGTTCAGTTGAGGCTGGACTGTGGCGCTTAAGGGTCCCGGGTTCGGGCATGGATATTTGTTAAAGTATAGGGGGTGGGTTGGTAAAGCAGCTTAGGCTGAAACCCCATCCACTCAAAAATAAAGACAAAATAAATAAATAAAAAAAGAAAAAATAAATAAATAAAACTGATGAAAGAAATACAGATACGCACCTACAACGTTTTGAATAGTAATCGTTTACAGTTTACAGCAATTATGATTGATGAGCGATGATGGTTTCAAACGTGAAGCTTGTCCACTAAAATCCATTAAAGTGACAAATGCATGTGCACTAAAGGTTCCGATTTGTCGACTTATTTTGGCATTATGCCAATTCAGTGAATTTGCATTTAAATTCCATTATAATACCACGCATTGAATTAATTTGTGAAAGACACCAATCACTAATGACACTACAAAATATCTTTACGTAAAAGGAACTGAACAATTGATGCAAGTTAGATATAAACGACTAGTGCTAGTCCCACATTGTTTTATGTAAACATTGTACAACATCGCATAGTACATAGTTAACTATGTTGCTGGGTGTAAAAGACACTGTTATGCAGGTTAGTGCCGTGAAGGATTAAGCTATTTGTTGATGTGTTTTAATTATACTTTCAAAACTATGTTAATGAATTAAGCTGCCGACCATTAAAAACGTTTCTTATTAATTAAACTTTGACTGCCTAAGTAACTCAATTATTTTTCAGAAAGATTGAGAAGTGGACGATTACCATACAGAGCCGAAAAGCGATTGATGAATGTATTTTTTGGTATACTTTATGATATGTCACTTTATTTCCATATGTTTGGTGAGACATCTTGATATAATTCTAATCGTGTCTAATTCAGATTTTATAATTGAGATAATTAACTTTCAAGACTAAATTATTGCATACTTATTTATGGTCTGTTTTTATCACACTCCTGACGTATACAAGAAAGAAAGGAGTACCTTTACCTGCAATACGCGCCTTCAAGGATGGTAACTAAAACTGGAGCAGCGCATTTGTGCCAATTATTTATTGTTATGGGTTTTGTGATTTAATAAAAACGTATTGCCACACCTTGGTGATGGTAAGCGTAAAAAGTTGCCCATGTAGCCGCTCAACGTGATAAACTTCTTGATTTAATAGCAATCAACTTGTGAACGTATTAGCTCAGTTCAAAAAGCCTATCATTAACGTAAAGACACTTGATATTTGTATGTATTGAAGGGGTAACTACAAATATCAAATTCTTCACAAGAAATGTCGTGCCCATTGCCGAAGCACTAAGTAGTTTTTAAATTGTCTGGAACGAAATGATAGTGTCAACTATAAATAATTTGCGGCACCACCAATACGCCTCAATTTAACGTATAATGTAGGTTTGGAGCAATGCATATCTTAACATTGACAGTTGCAGATGCAGTACACGTAAAACAAGTTTCCAGACTTCTGTACACACTTTATGTCTCTCCCATAATCGACTAAGTGACAGGCAGAGGTATCAGCAGGCGACATATACGTGTAGGAAAATTTGCATAACTATTTCCAAATTGACAACCTCGCGAAATACGAACAATATTTGACAGTAATTATTTCGTTTTCTAGAAAAAGTCAGGTGGAACTTTGATTTGAACTTAGATCACTATAATTTTTGCACAATGAATCTATTTGGGTCAAGAAAACTTGTAATTACTACTTTTCTTATTTTTATTAGAATGTTTATACCTGAGATCATAATTACATATACGAAATCATGCTTTGAATCGTTAATTAATTTCTTCTCGTGAATGACATAAAAAGATGAATTACAGGGTATACGTAATTTATTTGTTGTTTCAGAACAACGAAATATTTAATATTACTATATGGCAGGTGTACTTTTGTCTATCTCTCTACTGTGGGTTCTCACTTTAGTTACTGTGGTCTAATCCTTTCCATTCGACGTGCAGATACCGCATTTCGTGTGCTTTGTGTAAAATTATTCAAATCTCGATGTGAAGCTATTACGAAGTTGTTTCTGACACGGAAATCTACGTGTGCGATACAATAAATATAATATCTATAAATCTGATAGAATTAATACTTCAAAAGTAAGCATTTATACATCTGAAGTGTTTTTTCCTGTCTACTATAAAAAATTTAAATTCGAAATTTTTTAATATGTGACGCAAAAAGCAAATCTTGCTGAATCTTTCCCTTTTCTACACAAGTTCAAAACGAAATGTTATGCCCAATTAAGTTACACATGCAGACATTAAAAATCTAGATATGACTTTTGGCAGGTTTTATCAATAAAACTTAATGTATAAATAAATGTTTAGTTATCTTTTTCTCAAAATTGACGTCGTCAAGGTAAAACAACAAGCTGCTATCTTGCGTATCTAGAGTATGCATTTCTACGTTTTCTTAAATAAAATTGGCGCATATTAATTTTGAAATTTTTGGTCAATTCTATTTATTCATATACACAGATTCAAATCTAGATCTCTCTATTCTGGAGCGATCGGGAAAATCATAGATGTCTATTCGATGATAGTTTTCGAAAACAGAATGATTGGGAGACACAAAAGGTTGATCAGACGGTCGTACGGTGGAATAATTGGAGGGCATGAAAGCTAATTTTGCGTTATAAATTTATTGGCAAGTATTAAATCGTTGATCTTTTTTTTCCCGTAATTTGATTAGTTGATTTATGAATTTATTTTTTATCTGCTAACATATCAGCACCCATAAATCTTGAAATGAAGTAATGTAATTTTACTGACGAGTTTTGTATTAAATTTTACCCGAAATATTATTTCAATTCTTATATAGAACTTTTGATGTTCGAAATGTTTGCCAACACAGAAAATGTCCTAGGATGACCTTCAAATGTGTGGGGTCAATGACCTGTGATGATAGTAAAAATGTAATTTGACAATCCAAAAAATGGGGACAATGTCCTCGCATGACCTTGAAATTTTATTGAGTCAATGGACCTAGTATGATTTTGCAATTTATGAGGTCAATGACCCTGGTTAACATTTAAAAGTAATTTGACACCCCAAAACAAATATAATCACTTGCCCTTTGAGCTTTACCACAACCTACTTTTCAAGGTGACGTGGCACACGACTTTCACCTTGACCTAATTTCCAAATTCACCGCTCACATGGAACGCGACTTTCACCTTGAACTAAATTCCAAGGACACGGTCACGTGCCACGTCACCTTGACCTGGGGGCGAGCGCCCTTGAACTGGGCTAAATTCGGTATAGTGTATCTACTGTGTGGTGAACATAAGCATTGTCACAGTCACAGGTGCGGCCAGTAAAGTGACAGGCGCGGCCGGTAAAGTGACAAGCGGCAGGAAATGTAGTCTGCTCTGCCTCTGTCATGAAAACTAAAATTTCCTGTCAGAAAGTAGGCATGAAAATGGAGGTTTCAAGTCGATTTTGGGTAGCGTACACTTACGGTTCATGTACGTACATTTCACGTACGCGGTACGGTTTTTTAGCACATTAGTACATTTTGTACATGCTAGGTACTTACTCTGGCGTTCGGCGTACTGTTATGTATGTACTTTTCTTGCTCCCGTACACAGTACGTAGGTACGACAAAGTACGTACCTAGTATGCACAAACTGATGCAAAACAACGTACCATGTACGTGTGAATGGTACGTGTGAATGTGCTAATTCGCTCAATGTGCCCTTTCCCGGTCAAGCGGGAGGAGGAAAAACTGGACCGTCTCCGCCTCGTCGAACCCAGCCTACTCACGAAGATTCAGCCTGTTATTAATCACTGAAAAAACCAAGGGGGTGGCTGCTGGATGTATGAAAGTAAAGACATACAGAGTATAATGAACTTTTACGATGTCAAAAACAAGCGTCCAAAATATATTTTATTTTATTTTGGCTTTATTTTTGAGTGGGCGGGGTTTCAGCCAAGGTTGATCTACCAACCCAACCCACTATACATTTAGAAATATCCATGCCCGAACCCGGATTCGAACCAGGGACCCTTAGCACCACAGTTCAGCTTTAACGGAACTGCGCCACAAGAGAGGGCAAATACAAGGTACATTGAATCTTAAAATCCCAAATATAACAGGGGCGTATTAAGGAAAAGAATGGTTCGCAAAGTTAAAAAAACAAGAGAAGTAGTTTTAAATAGGAGAGACGGACGTTAATCATTACGTTTTTGGTGGTGTTTTTTTTGTGAATCGCAATCAGCAATAGTTCACCGTATTTGGTTACAAGACAGCCGTCTTGTCAGTTGTACAGTTGTTATGGAAGAATGCGGAAGAAGTTCTTTAAAAGGATTTTACTTCGTCATTAATTGCAATCAAACTGAAGCGTTTGTCTACGATGAACCCTTCCCATATTCGTTAAAGTTTTTCCACAATCAAAGAGCAAAATTTACATCTGTAATTTAAAGAATGCCAGTGTCGTGTAAATCGAGATTCAAGTGCAAAGGAGGTTGAATATTTATCCAACACCGCTGAGAAAAGAGTTAGGTACAATAAACACGCTTTTAATGAACGTAAAACTGTTACTTATAACTTGAATAATTTAGGTAAAAACTATTAGTCAATATTAATCAAACTGGCATACATAGTTACTACTATTGTTCTTTTCTTTCAAGAAAATAAAGTCGTTGAATGCACACAAATAACTCCAAGTTCCCTCAACAAACGAGAAGTGAAGTTAGAAGAATTTGGTGTCTGAGTCTGTGCATCAGTTATAGAAAGCGCAATTGGCCGAATATTTTGGATTATATACACGTTAAGGTAATTAAGATTTCTATAATTAATTGTTTCAATCAGGTTTCAATCAATCGCGTGGGGTCTGGTATGTGTATTCCAGCCCTGGATGCCTATTTTTATTTCAGCCTTATATCATTGATTTTGTCTAATAGATTTGTTTCAAATATAAATGTTCTATGTTGTGTTTAATCGAGCTCAAATTACGACTAGGGCTACGCCAGGTATTGAAATAAACATTTGTGATACAATTTGTTGGAATTGTGGAGTTGCTCAAGGCTGTCGAGTTTACTCAAATTAATAAAATTAAAGCCTTATCGAGATTTTTAGTTGTCGTGGAGACTGGACGTGCCCTGGAAAAATTATATTCCTTTCGAATATAAGATTTTATTAGTACCTGCGTTTAATTGAATTAGCTGAACAGGTACTGCTAGCTTGAGGTAGATGAAGGTGGCTATTTTTTGGACATGTCAAAATTTCATCAAATGTCGACGTTTTAGGCCATTTTAAGCATTTAAGAATTAAATAAGGATGTAAGACTGCCAAAAAAGTTTTTTTTTTAATATCTAATATAAGCTAAGAAGCTATTCTGTCAAGAATTTGGCACCTGGTCTCGAAGGCTACACACCTTTTTGGCTGACATTTGATAACTGATTCTTTGTTTGTAAATCATTTAGGTATAATAACGGCTGTATCATAAAACTATAATAAATAATAAAATAGACTTTCGGTTGACTCTAAAATACGACGTAGGTCAGCCTGTCCATATCAAGTTTGGTTATAAATTTTTCATACTTTCTCGTACTTAAAAATCAGTAGGAAATTTTTAACTTTGATGCAAAAAGTGGCGCATTTATCAACAAAGATGCTTATCAAACTTCAAGGAAATGATTAACACATTCTTCCACATTAACACTAAAACAAATTAGCGTGTAAGGTTGTATAATAGTGGATGTAAGTATCTAATAACATTGCCTTTACTTCGCCATAAATTTTAGCATCACGATTATGCAAAGCCAAAGTCATTTCTCTAGCATATTTAGCATTTTTTGTACATAACGATTTAAATTAATAACCTCATGGCCATTTAAAAGAAATGATGGAAATATTTCTTCGGTATGTCGAGTCAATGAAACACCCAAAAAAACCGGTAGCATTTCAAAATATATCCACGATTTGCATACTGAGACACTCCTAATCAAATTTATGATTAGTATTTAGGTTGACAAATGTACCAACAGTGTTTTTTCTGTAACTAATAACATCTTCGGTTTACCAACCAGCGTTTCTAGTCGTTATGTTTGGGAAGCTAGTTTTTTTATTCAATGGTTAAACTTACCAACAGATACAAACGTGGCCACGGTTATTCGTTTCGAAGATAAGGGGGACTTGGCAAATACAATTTCATCTACTTCATCAGTTACGTTATTTTACCATATTATTCTACCATAAAAATAGAAAAACCACGGTTTCGTACTCAGCAAAGCGTTACATACTCTGCGAGTTTGATGACTCTATCTAGTTTTCTGATGTCAGATCTTGCTGGATATAAATTTATTGGATTCTAGAGAATAAAATTTATTACAATCTCACACACTTTTTGATCGTCGGATATGATGAAATAATTTGTAAGCACTACCTAACGTTGAGCTATTTTAAATAAGTTATAGCTCCTATACGAGTAGGTGAATGGGTTCAGCTTCAATGCCTTTTATGCTCTGCTGAGCAAAAAGCGAATATTGTTGACATACACAGGATTTGGAACATGCAAAGACATAAAGATACATTAACTCAATCTCGTTGTATCAGCGGGTCCACTTCTTTCTCTGATGTAAGGTTGTAAAAGTAGCAGTTTAAATATGAACTGTATCGGGACAGAAAATAGAAACGGAAACATTTACATGAATATGAGGTGTATCTATCCACGGCATAGTATACTCTTAATAGTAATAATCAACCCATATGTTAATTTTATAGTCTAAAATGGGGATAATGCGACAGTGTGATGTTTCTACTTGATCTCGGCATGCTGATGCTGATGAAAGGCTATTTCACTTGATTGACAATTACGGCTTATTTATATTTAATTTACTTGTGCATGGTCGCTTATTATAATAATTATATTAACAAGAATCGATTAACACACTACACGCCTTTTTTAATTTTGCTGGTTTACTATTGACAAATTGTTATTAGAATATGTAAATTTCCAAACCACAAAATCAATGAATAGCTAAACGCCGCCGCCGTCAAAATATATTGGTGAATTAAAAATAGCTTCACGACCAAATGCAGCTTTAACCAAAAGATTATTTAGGCGAGTTATATTATTTATAATTCAAAATAAATATTAACAAAATACGACTCAGTAGGGAAATTTTTAACCCGAATTAGGAACCGCGACTTTTAATACGGCTCATATTCAATAGCACTGATCCTTAAACTCGTACAAACCACTTGGCGAAGGTTGACATCGCTGTCTCTTTCGTTGTCGAGTTAGACGAGGAACAGACCGACAGGCCAACGGACAAAACGATGACAATCTGGAAATTTCTTTCGAAAATTTCTCCCCAAGAAGCTCATCGTTTCGGTTGGCCATTCTACATGACAGGTAATGCAGAAAAGTATGCGTGTAAGGGAAAAGCGCTATAGGTAAGTTGCAATGTGAGAGAGTGCGTATATCGACAACTGTCTGTGTCCGAGGACACCGGTGTAGTTATTGCTTCATTACAAAAGTGCTATAATAATAGCTAACGTTAAAATTTGTTTGGCCAAAAACTAAAGAGTCTACTAACTATTTACAAACTCAACAATAAGGTGGGGAATTATGTTAATCTAGTAATAAAGTCATTGAAAACTGGGTGCAGCTTCGGGATTAAGACACACCTTAATCCATTGGTATACAATATAAATATACTATTACGTACCTGTTACCATTAGCTAATATACAACATGCATCCATGTTTTCAGGTATTTATCAGAAGGAATGACCTCGTAGGTAATACGTTAAAGACCAAAGGGAACAAGTAATTTAATTTACGTGGGGAAATTGATTTAGAAACACACAAAATACACGTGTATTTGATAACTAGCGAATGTATCTTTGTAACAGCATTTTTAGCGCATTTTCCATTGAAATTGGGGGGAGGGGGGGGGGAGTGTAGCCACTTTCTCTGTCCGTCTAGTTCTCAATATATTTACTTCGTTCTTTTTGTATTCTGTAGCTCTAAGTTAGGAAAAATCTTGACGATTAATATGCGCACGCAAGCTGTACAATGTTAACTTTCTTATTTACGTATGACGTATTTCCTTAGTAATAGTGAGTTCATATTAGATATTGGTCACCTGGTAACAAATGAAACCGCTCCTTTGAAATTGTTCCTCCAACTGCATTTTACACGGACTGGCTACAGAATCCTATGTGGTGTTCGGCCGTGCATTTTCAACTTTCTTGGAAATGCTGCGAAAATCTTCATCCGCAGTGTGACGGTGGCGATGAAGTATAAATGCGTGCGACTGCGATTCCCGTAAAAAATACCGTAAGGATCAATAGGTGAAAGGGTGATAGACTGAGATCAAACTTTCCTTCTCTTTCTTACATTGCATCAATCACGATATTGCTTGACAATTTTTACCTGCGTACACCTTAGCCTGTTAAGTTCCCAAACTTTTAATTAATTGATTTCTTTATAGAAATGTAACAAAAACAAATTTTCGCGGTGAGTAAGAACCACATATGGTGATGGTGGTACTACTTTGTTGATCCAATTTTGTCTAATATCTAACCGTGAACTTTACGAAAACCTGGAAATAGATTGTATTGTCTGCCCGTTACAATGACATTGGGTGTGCTATTCATCAAATGGTTTACTGTTACCCTTTCAGTTTTCCAACGAATCCTTTTTCCTTAAGCGCACACTTGTCCGAATAAGTCTCTTTGTCCCAATAGTTTGCTCGAACTTCCCATATTTTAAAGATCATTGCCGGCTAATCTTGGAGACCTGTTTAGTCAACTAATCGTCATTAATTTCTCAAACTAGTCCTGCGAATAGTTGATTAATAGCTGCAATAAGCGTGCCATTTTTGGAATGCCTGATCTTGGTCGAGTAATTTAATCTTCAGGATTTTACTATACTTCAATATCTAACTGTCGGGAAATATCTCATTAGATGTACAAGTTTTACTCGATTATGAAATACGTTAGACCAGAAGGATATAATCAAATCCCTATTACGGCGATAAAACCAATTTCTGTAGCATGGCGTACGGATTAATTTATTATAATCGACAGGTAATAAATATTTATTTTTCTACTCTATCCTATAATTAAACCTCTTAAGTCAAACTGTCTTTTAAACGCAAATTATACCTAAAAAGCCGAAGACTGATTTTGTACGTACCGTTCTTGGTAGAACTACGTACTTATGTGCCAACAATTTCACTATGCCAGTTTTTCAGAATGCAAATTGTTTCTCTCAACTAGACCATGTAGTTAGTTAATTACATCTTGTCCTACAAGCAAATTACGCACTGGCCTGCCGATTACTTTTAGTGTTTAACTATATCATTACATGTAATAAAATTACATTTCATTGCCAATGCAACAATGAAGCTTGTAATTAACTTTTATAATCCTCTCTTTTAGTGCTTACAGTATAACAAGTAATAAAGTTGCAAACCCATGGATAATCAAAATTTTAAATGGTATAACAGTGTGATTAATGACTGTGTCCGTTTTAATTAAAACGTGACTAATTACCGGCATCTATTAATTGTATACAATGCTTTAATTACACAAAATGTTAGATTTAGTATTGCATGTTTCATTGGAAGCAGATACTATATGTCCATTAAAAAATCGCCCAACTTTGCTGTTTCGTAACTGCACATGCCAGTTGCTACTGTCGTCCTTATTGAAAGACGTGATCAACGGCAAACAAATTATCTACCTATGTCTTACTATAGAATTATGCTTCGTTTGTGTTCAGAAAGATCTCTTACCGTAGCGTTCGGTTGTAGAGGTCCAAAGTGTGGTCCTTGAAGTACCCCATTTAAAATATCACCATATAACGGTTGGCAGAGTTGGCGCTCCGTTTCCTCAAACCCACCGAATAAACAGCCAACTAGCTCAGGGTTAAACAAGAAAATACAAGCTTCTAATCTGTCACAGCGGTAGTTCGTTTCGTTCGTTACATTTACCAATGGTTGAGCGCCACTCAATTTCTATCTTAACTCTCCCCGTATGAAATTGAGAAGATACAAAAGTAGTATTAGCAGTAAAAATCAATTTAGGTACCAAAAGAAATACTGGTTTATTCAAACAAATGACAAAACTAAAAATTCTCTCCACAATGGGGTAGCGTAGCACACAAATATTCAAAATACTCCCCCAACTACTCAAAATGATAACTTATGTTACAAAATCTTATTAAATTCACTAAACGTACAATTTGAAATTCCTCAGTTTAGCAAACCCCCAAATCAAGAATGAACTAAATGGGTTACTGAATCTTAAAACAAGTTTCCACAAAGAAATTGTTATAAATTCGCACGTATAGGACCAAGTACAAGTAAAACATATAAGGCAACCATTACCCTGCATCAATTATACGTTGACGCCAAGAAGTGAGCTCAGTTCTCGCATCCAAGTCCTGCAAATAATAAAAAAAAAACCACTCAAGCCGCAGAGCTCGGTATATAATTAATTAACTAGTGCCTGAAAGGCATTGCTCTACTCGTAATCTCCTTCTATAACACGGACGGTACTTATTCGGCTAATCACTTCATAAAGAAGTTGGGGACTACAATAATATTCCCCTCGATCATAACTTAACCGAGGTGGCAAAAATATAAAATGCGTAAAAATGTTTACAAAATACTTGAATGCATTTAACCTGGAAGGGGCAAAATAGGTATTAACTAATACGCTAAAAAGTTACGGAACTTGTCTCTTTCTTGGGGATCGAATCCCTATATCAAATCTCGTTCATGACCCGATGAACCAATTCCAGCAAATGGCCGCTCGTTATGAGCATGTGGAAGATATGTCAAGGGTGTGGGCACTCGCAGGCAACGGTGAATTTAACCCAAAATTGCATACTCGTACGTCAACAGAATCGTAGGTGAAGGGTCTCTGAAGCTCAAGCTAGTCCTTCACTTAAAGTAAATTTGATTTTGAACTAAAATGTCGAGCCAGAACTTGAGCCTCAAAAGAAATCCCTCTCGTTGACACCATAAAATGTACATAGCTTTTAAATAAGAGGGCTAATTGTAGATGAAGCTGCAATTTTCGTATAACAGATGGCAGCAAGTAAATGAAATACAAACGGCGGTACTTACAATAAGGAAAAAAAACGCAATTACATCCACTCTAAGTAGTTAAAGGGGAATCCGTTCCCTAATTATTTCAGAATTTAATAAATGAAGTTGCCAGAGATTAATAAAATAGGGACGATGGCAATTAAATCTCCATGCGTTCTCACTTACGCCTCAGCTGTTAGTTTTAATGAACCTGATACGGTTCTCGACAGAATCAAACAATCAGCCCTGTGAAGCCTCACTAACGTTAAACGTAACGTGCAGGTCATCTGTAGAAAAGGTTATTTTTCCAATGTTAAATAACGCAAAATAACGTTTTTTGACCGCGAAATCCTCCGCCTAACAATTACCGAACAATTTCTTGGCGCGGTTAATTTCTCACCTTACTGTACCCCCGGTCAATTTTGAGGGTGTGACTTGGCGACCACGAGAATCCACAAGTAACGATTTCCAATCAATTTTCTTCAGCATTCTTTATATTTTTATAAATTTGCAAACAAGATGCAATAATAAATTCATTTTTGCACTCCATGCGCAATTTTCAAAAAAATAGCTCTTTCCTTCGTATTTTTCTGAACCCTCCATGCCGAAAACCGCGTGTCGATACGAACTGTTTATTTATATTATATTATGTTATTTACAGTTTTTTTCCTTATTCCCTAATTAGCTTTGTTGTAATTAGAAATGTAATAGTGGCTTTTTGGTGGTGGATAAACTTCATTTTATTGGGTATTAAGAAAAACGTTAGAGAAAGGCTCCACTTGTGCGACGCTTCCGGTCCAATTATAACATTCACTTTTACAACGAAATAATAAAATCTCTTAAATCACTATCTAAACTTTCTTCTATAACGACTTTACAACCACCAAGACTGACTGTCTTTTCAAAAAGCCACGTATAACGTCTGCTTCGTTTATTTAACGACTCTTCCCTTCTAACACCCTCCGACGCTACTTTATCATTTTGTACTTCAATCAAATTTCCTAGAAAAGACGTTCCACAGCCCACTCCCCTATTGTATCCAACAAATATGCGTTTGTGATAAATTCAACTGTCTTTACTTACGGAGGACACCTGCTTATCTTCAACTTAATTAGCTTTTACGCAATGGTAATGAACGCCTTATCCCAAGACCGGATTTAAAACAGATAAACTTTTGCAGAACACTACGCAATCATTTTCAAATGTCCCTAATAGTTCAGCACGAAATAAAACTAAACAATAAAATAAACAAAATACAAGGTGATTTTTTAAACAAAATTAAACATTTAATAATTCTGATACAAAACATTAACCTCGAATTCAAATGATACGATCGAAATTGTGTTCAATCTAAATTATCGACCACATTTAGCCTTAAAAAATTGAAATTCAACTCATATAGAGTGATCCATCATTAAAATAGATCCAGACACTCATTTATTCTGCATCGAAAGCAGTTTTTAGTTGCCTAGCCATGGGTGCTTTTTTTGTTTGTTTTTCCACTTGATTTCAGTATGTTCCTCTGAGAAGCTGCCACACTATTATATTAAATATACATTAATTCCTCAAAAGTTGTGTAAATTAAAAACGTTACCATAAATAGGAACGTAAGAGTAATCTGTGTCTACTTAATTTGTAATGGGTAAATTAATCGAAGAAATTTATTGTAGATAGTTGCATTTCGGTACCTTAAAAAGATGAGCAATAATACTTATTTATCTTGATGCTACCACTAGCCTGCCTAAGAACAATATTCGCATTATCACGCAGTGGGAAGCCAATGATACGTGAGCTCATTCTTACAATAAAAAAAATTCTTACAGAACTACCTCGTACAATTATCAATTGATTAATAACAACCATTCATCCTGTATGTAATAATTGTACTGCATCGCATAAATCAATTAACATGAATGCCGGGTACAGTTCCTTGTTTTATAATGACTAAATAATTGTTGATCGAACATTAACCAGTTGGTGGTCTTCATAACGTTATTAATTGCGAAATTCTATTAGCGTGTTGTAGTTTTTTGCGCTCAAATCATACGCTAATTTTGTGAAAATTGTGAATTCGAAGGAATTACTCGTACTTTTACGCAATTTCATAGATGTTCGTGAAATATTTAAATGAAAGTAGATTTAGCTCAAGGATTCCGAAGCAAGTTTTTGTTACAATTAAGATATAAATAATGATCCGTGTAACATTTAAATTAATATCTCGAAATTTCTTTGATTATATGACATGGTAATCCGTTGATTTATAGCGTATTTGATGCGAGTTTTTTAGATCGACTTTGAAAATTAACGAAGCAAATTTTATGAAAGGAAATTCGGCGGCATAATTTTTAATGCAACTAGATACATATCAGACATTTAAATGAGACCTAATGTACAGTTGTACTATAAATTTGTAACCGAAGTGGAATTAACAGCCTCGAATGCCGATGTCAATGATTATAATAATTATACTTTCGAGAATTGCAGGAGATATTTCTTTTTACCGCAAGAACTTGCGTCAAAACAAGCCGCCGAATGTCACAACAGGCAGAAGTGCGCATACAATGAAACCGCTAATTCATCTTTGCGAATGGACACACCAAAAAATTAGCGCTCAGATTTATGGCGTTCATTCAATTCTAGGAAATGGTATAAATTACAAGAATTAAGTACTCGTGCTTTTGTGTAATCCTCTTGTGATCGTAGGAATATAGATAGCTGCACAGCTGCTCTTCGGTTTTACATCATATAAATCTTGTACGGAACAATACACTTAGCCTAAGTAAGAGTAGGCAGTATTTAATTTATTGACAATGTATAAAATATAAAAATTCTTCAAGTTGGGCCAACTACCTCACCACCGAAATTGGAAAAATTAAGAATAAGTTAAGAGTATGTGGATAATGGTTTTCATATTTGAAGAGAAGCCATTAGTGAGATAAGTAGGTAATTCTGCAGACCCCAAATACATAAGCGTCGGGAAATTAAAATTGAAAAGCAGTCAGTTGGTAGAAAACACGTAATAACGAAAGAAAAAGTGACTCACTCCGAAGTTTTAATTTCAATCAGAGGCATCTAGAAACACTGCCAAGGTCTGTTTTTTAATGACCCGAGTGAAATAATGACCCGAGTGAATTGTATTTCACTCGGGTCATTAAAAAACAGATCGCAAGATTTTCAGCATAGGCTTGCAGTGAACGAGAAAGTTCTCGTCATACAAAGTGGCTTATAAAGTATCTAAATTTTTATTTAAGTGCAGATATTGGCAGAGAGCGCCCTTCTGAATTCAGACGGCCGTGGTCAGGGTTCAAAGGTGAAATATTTTAATTCGTTGAAATTCCGTGAAATAACATTTGTGCATAATGGCTTTCGATACAGAATTGTAAATAATCGTAGTCGCATTTAAAAAGTATTATAAGTCCGTTATTCGGAAAGAGTTCTCCTCGTGTAACCAGATTCAGAGTTTTTTTTAGGAAACGTGATGAGTGGTAGAGGCCGCGGGTATGGAACAATATTATTATTATCTACATGATATTATCAAATAAGATGACAAAGTAAAAATATGAGTGAAAACCGCGTTTTGATATCTGTTTCCTAAGCAGAGATATGGCCAACATGCGCACATTCACAAAATATATCACCAAGATGGCGGATGTGCGTATTTTCGCCATATCTCTCCTTAGGAAACAGATATCGAAATGTAGTTTTTACGGATATTTCCGTATTCTCATCTTATTTGATTGTATAATATATAAATTACATCGTTTAAATTTACGAGAAAATCTAAAAAGTTTATGTTAATGTCTAAGCGCGCCCTCTATCACTCACCACCTTTACTAAAAAGACTCTTAATCTGATTACACGAGGAGAGCTGTGTCCAATAAAACCAATTATGTGAAAATCGGTTAACCCATTACGCCCTCCACAGAAGCGTGTTCATCTCTTCAAATTCAGTACGAACCCTTATGGACTACCTCTCTTACTATCTCTTATCATTGCAAAATAACGTTATCCTTTCTCTTCATCAAATATTGACTTTAACCGCTCAGAAATGAATAGAATACAAATAAATGCAGTACATAATATAGAAAATCGACAGCCCAAAAACGTCTCCTTGATTTATACGGTGATCGTGCAAGCTCACATAATAACTATTTATATATCAAGTACATAAACTGGGTCTTTATGGACGAGCCGTTTATCAGCTCGCTCGGCACAAATAAACAAGAAGAGTCCCAATAAAGCCTATTTATGGACGCGATATATACAAAGCTTTATGTACGACTGCAACAACCCTTAAAAATGAAAATTTCATGGAATTCAATAAACTATAAAATATATATATATCATTGACAACAGATGTCAAGCATTTGTCAAGTATTTCTAAAATACTTGAGTTTACCTTGGATTGACACCTAAGAACGACTGGCACATTGACAGGCGGCCGTTTTACTTTATCATTATGGACTAGGCCATAATATTGCAAATTATGGCCACTAATTGCGACTGTAATCACCGCATTATCAAGCAGTCGTACTCCTTTTTGGGGTGGCATTAGGGAAACTATTCACGTAATTGACAGATTATCCTGTTTATGTACATAATTAAGTTAAAAGTTGGTCGATTGCGTAGGTTTTTAATTTATATGTATATGTATTAATAATCCCACGCACTCGGTGAAGATTTGGCGTTCATTGTTTCAATCGCGTATACCTACCGGATTACTTTAAAAGAAAATATCAAGACGTGAACAACATAATTACCATTGGATTACTAAAATGGGTTCCAGTCAATTACCACATACTGCTCACCATTGAACACACATAGGCTTTATATCTCAATATTATACTGAACAGATATTGTGCGAGCTTTAAATTTATTTATAATGCAATAGAACAAGCTAAAGTGTATTTTTATGGTAATCACCTTAGATTCTGTATTTTTTATAATGTAGCACGTGGATCGCCCCAATGCAGAGTTTTTCATCTCAAAAATAATTTATGCAGAAAGAACGCGTGGGCAAGATAACTCTAATTTGTCAGTAATTGAGTAAACTTGAAGTTGCCAGCAAACTAAAATGCACTTTTAAAAAGGTGCAACCTGAATAAAGGACCTTGATATCAATATTGACTTGTAGGTGGCATTAAAAGATAAAATCGTTTTACGCAAGTTATCGAGATATCAATTGAACTCATTGCATATGGACAGTATAGAAAGGGTCGTAAACCTCTCATAAATAATGACCGCGTAAATAGTACCGCCATTGGCTGCTCAGTTTTTAATTGGTACGTTCCTTAAGAACCTGCTACTTTACTCGACGCATTAATTATGTTAACCCCAAATTCAAATTAGTACACTTAAGCGTGGTTAGTAATAAAAAAAGCTGTCAATAAAGTACATAAAATATGTGAAAGATATAAATGCATACGATTAAATGGATATTATGGAATTTAAAATACCTACATCAATTTTGTTCGGGAGGATGAGATAATGACCGTTAGATTTATTTAAATCAGTGAATATTAATTAGAATATTAGAGTAAATATAACAGCATGACAACTTTTAATAATTTCAAAACTAAAAACTAATCGTATGAATAGTAATTCTACGTGGGCATCGTCAATCGGACAAGCACAAGTTTTTTTTACCTATTTTTTACTCAGCTCTGTACTTGTTCAACGGATTAATTAGATCGTTAAATTTTTTTCATTTTATTACACCAATATTTCAGAGACAAGACGAAACATATCTTCCTTTAAATATTCTCATTAGTATCTTATTCTCAAAAGTATTGTTGTCGTATGTAATTTAGACCATTATTCGTTTATCTTCAAGATCGTTCATCTACAAGAAAAAGCTCACTTCCACCCCTTTCTATCGGCTGTTGTAAAATCATACATCCAAAGATTAGGAAGTCACTTAGTTTGTGTAGAGAGGAATTGGTATAATATCTAGAAGCAAATCGATTACTTTTGAGGTAAAAGGTATTTTCTTAGCGAATTCGACCTCGCTGTATCCAACCATTGATTAACGTATACGTTAATCAATTATATGTTAATTTTATTTTATTAATCAATACTCCTCTTCGAATCTAAAAAAGTGTAACTTTGACTGTTCGGGTCACTGAAATATACTTAACTGGAACGCGCACTGGCGGATTTCACCACTCCAGACGGCGGCGGCGCCTGCCACCAATTCAGAGCAATACCATTCCACCTCAAAAACGCACCATCAACGTTTCAAAAACTAATAACACCCCGGCTAATGACGGAAATTTGCGATGGTCTACCGTGACGACATTACTCTAACACCTGGAAAGTACACCTGGCCCACCTTCGCGTAATCCGTCTCCAGCAACACACTTACGATCACATAATCTCCGCAGAGGATAACCAGCCTCTTTTGGGACCGGACCGGTGATGCCTACGCGCTTCCGAACAACCCACAACCCGCAAGCAGTTGCGTAGCTTTCTAGACCTAGCAATTGGCTGACAGACTACATATCCCGCTGCGCAGCATTACAAAACCCGCTGATCGACCTACTGAAAAAGGGGATCCGCTTCACTTGGACAGCCGCGGTATACGGAGCTTTTCAAGAATTAAAATCGGTCCTACAACAGTGGCTATCACGGCAACCCGCCATTCATCCTTCAAGCAGATCTCAGCGCAATGTAAGTAGGTACCACGGGGGCAAGCAGGTGTGACTAGCGGTGACGTGGACGATCAAGCGGTACATGCCGTACCTAGAAGACCGTCGCTTTACCTTACGCACCGACAGTCGAGCCCTGCTATGACTAGACTAGAGTGCAAGAGTTCACGTTCTGGGTCGAACACTGCGCTGGGGAGGAGAATCACCTAGCGGAACCCTGAAACAGCCCCTGAAGAAACAGGTCCGGATCTGAAACGAATGCTAGTCCCGGAACTCCCAATGCATCGGTCCAGCTATAGCTAACGTGGAAGTAGCGATCCGTGTGAAACACAATCAGATAACCAACCACGTCGCCCAAATATTAATCCGAGCATGGGAACAGTACCAAAAACACGAACCCACAGACAAGCAACAGAGAAAGTTCCTGCAAGAACACGTCCTGATACCGTACCCAAACGGCGTTGCTGAAGGTGGTAAACGATATCTCTCAAAATATAGACAATAACAAAGTTACTTTCATAGTCTTACTAGATTTAAGTAAAGCTTTTGATTTAGTTAACTTTGATCTACTGCTCTCAAAACTGGAACACCTCGGTTTTAACTCTAACTCTCGTGAGTGATTCAAGAGCTATTTAGTACAAAGGTCTCAATCGGATTTATATAACGACCAAATTTCACCTTCACTGGAAACTTCCGCAGGCGTACCTCAAGGCAGTATTTTGGGTCCGATATTATTTTTAATTTATGTCAGTGCACTGCCATCGGTAATCAAATACGCCCGTTATCACATGTACGCAGACGACTTGCAATTATACATCTCTTGTGATATACCTAGCATTTCTCAGACAATAAGCCAACTTAACATAGATTTAAACAAAATATCTGAATGGTGCTTACATAATGGGCTGCGTATTAATCCCGATAAAACAATTGCCCTATGCTATATGTTAGTAATAAAACTAATAAAAACTACGTTCACCTGGACAGTCTACATGTATATGTTAATAATGTTCAAATACAATGGGTTCAATCCGCCAAAAATTTAGGTTTAATATTAGATGATAATTTTAGTTTTTCGCAACATATAAATAAGCTATTTAGCATTAGTATTTGTAAATTAAAATCTATATTATAATCTTAAGTCGGAACTGGACGTGGCAACAAAGCTCATGTTAGTGAAATCGCTCATTTATCCACACACAGATTACTGTTCTGCAGTCTACTTTAATTTTCTACCGGACTACAATAAGGCAAAGTTGCAAAAACTGCAAAATGCTTGCTTACGATTTGTTCATCCCATTCCTTTCGGTCATCATATAACACCCATCTATACAAAATTAGGCGAACTCAAAACACGTGAAAGAGTCTTCCAACTTATGGCTACCTTCCTATGGAAGTTGATAAAGTATAACAGTCCAAGTTATTTAACTGAATGTATCGTAAAACGAAGCGGTCTACACAGCATTAATATAAGAAAGTTAAAATATCACATACCTAAACATAGGACTTCTAAATATAAGGGATGCTTTGCCTATGTGGCTCCCCATACGCTTAATTTAATTTTTGAATTTATAAATTTAAGTTACCCTAACTTCAAATCTAATGTCAATGAGTCTTTAATACTAGGAAAAATTAAAGTTTAACTTGCACTTAAAGCATATTATTACACTTATTATTTTATTATCTTTAATTTGTCTCTTTTTTTGTATCGTTATTTACTAATTATAATTATAATGTAAGTTATATTATAGCAAAGCTGTGCCATTATATTTAATTTACTTTGGCAGAATGGAAGATCGACCACGTCAAATTTTTGCCTTTTGTGTATTTGTTTTACATTTACGCAATAAATATATTATTATTATTATTATGATACAGAAACGGCGAACAAGGACCACACCTTGTCGCTCCAAAGGAAACCCACGACACAGTCCTATACGCGTGTAGATTTACTTATTTCCTACAATGGGCGCACTCGCCACAGACTACGTCCGCAGATGTTGGGTTTGCGCCGCAGTGAAGAGACAACGCGCATCAGTTCGCACACTCCAACCCACACAACGCTGGGAGTCCGTCTCTGTGAATATTATGGGCCCCTACAACGCTACACCCACAGCGTACCACCACATAATTGTCATCACAGACCTTCCTTCAGCATGTGAGTAGAAGAATTCCCAATGAGGACAGTTTTTCGCGAGATACAGCTTTCCTAAATAATCAACATCAACATTGAACAACGCCCACCTGGCACCCCCAGACAAACCCCTTCGAACGCCGTAATCAAGAACCCCGGACGCACCTCATAGGGAAGAATCCGGGCGCCTTCCGATAGTGCTTTTTACTCTGCGAACAAAGAAGAACACCGCCACGCCACGACCTACCCAGTCCTAGCAAGTGGAAAGTCGGGGAACACCACCCTCACCCCCAGGGAGGCGCAGAGAGGAGGCAATGTAAACCAAGCTCGATACCGCAGCCACTACGCGAATTACGGACCAGCCCGCACCCAATCTCAACGGGGACCAACACGCCGAGAACCTTCACTTGAAGTACACGGACCCATGCAAAATAGAAGCCCTGTCGGGCACGACCGCTTGCTAGATCAAACGACGCGACGAAACGATTTGATAAAAAGTACACGATCTAAAGCCGACACCCTGGAGAAACCCCGATCAGCCATCTCAACCCCGAGCGCAACTCCTGTTGGGCTCGAGAACTTCAGTCGCAGCGCTAATCATTTACCTAGCTAACCCTTCTACCCCGGCAGTCGGACTAGACCCCATCCCCGCGCACACTTCGACTTTATGGTGGAAATATTATGTTCCTGTATATGTATAGTTTTGTTACTTACTACCACTTTCAATCCGGTAACAACTTCTAGCAGTTCTATCCACTGCTCCCTATCTGGGAGAGTGACTTTATAATACTTCGGTCTTAGTAAGACAACCTGGATCACATCCCTTCTTGTGAGGATGGGATCGGATCCGAGGGTTTCCTCCCAGGGCCATCCGTGCTCAACGCTGCCTCGATTCTTCCACTCGTCCCAATGGTTTGGTCGTATGGAAGCCTTCCGTGCCTCTGCTCTACAGGCTCTAGTTCCAGAAGTACCACAAGTGCACCGTACAGTATGATTGGCCTTATCACTACAGCCAATATACCTATAGAGGGTTCAAGCCCGATGTACAACCTTCTATATGCCCATAGACAATGCAGTGGCCTTTTTGCTTATTCGCTCAATGTGCCCTTTTCAGGTCAAAAAAAGTTGCTCCATCAAACACGGCCCTCCTCCTATTCGTAAAAAAACCCGGTCTTTTCCGGGTTAACGAAAAGACCATGCCTACTGCACCACCTATCCACCCGTTCAAGAGCCCCCTACATGAGCTCTTTCACGGTGTTTGGAAACATTCCAGTTATGACGATCGCAAGATCGTCCGCGTATCCCTATGTATACGCTCCTTATTGCAATAAGTTGCATGGTTTCGTTTGCATTGGGAAATACGTGACACGGTATGCTAATTGTTGCACGGTTTCGTACTAGCGGTACAAGTACTTTGTCTATAGTAAGCTTGAGCGACTGCAAATTGATTTCGTTTACAATTGCGCAAACTAAAAATAGAATAGTGTATTCGCCCGAAATAAAGTATTTCTAATCGCGCATAAGTTCAGGAACTTTGAACTCTGCAGAATTTATACTATTATCAACCAAAACGCACCTAGAGTTAAGAAAAGCTGAAGGCGTATCAATCCAATAAGGAAATATTTTCAATCTGAGAAGAACGTTAAGGCGACTGGATTTACACATTAACTGGGAAAGGCGATTTTTTTGGAACTAGTCAGTATGGTTACTCTCTCCGTCTTCATCAGCCATTTCGACTATACCGTAGGTCTATAGGTAAACAAAATGGCACGCTAACTCAATGACATTTAAAAAGTAATATTAATAGTATCCTCGCACTCATTACAGTTACTGGAATTGTAATTACCTCGTACAAGAGGACAGAGTGTATATAATCTTTAAGCTTTATCTTAAACGATGCTGATGATCATACAAAAACGTACTTACTGTCAATTAACGCGATAACGAGGTAGATAATAATAATTAGTCAAACGTAAATTGGAGAGTTTCAAATAAATTTTTGGGAATATTAAAAATAATTTAGTATGATTTTGTATTAATTACAGCGGTCATAAATAAGATGATTATTAAAATATATGTGCGAGAGATAATTAGTTTCTTAATTAGAAACTGGAATTGGCAGAGAAGATCGCCTTATCTTTTAATACTTCGACTTATATAACTTTTAAATTAAAAGGTATGGAAATACGTGACGATTCAATACAGTTTAATTTTGAAATTAATTTTGCATTAAAAGAAATGATCGCGATGATTAAAACATTTAATAAACAATTTAAAAACACGTCTTTAATGAAAGTGCTTGGATTCATATTATCTGGATATTGAATGATCTTAGTTAAACACATTGATTTCCATTTTATCTCTTTTAATGACAAAGTCGAGGAAACAAAATTAATTTATAGTTAGGTAGGTACTTTGTTAACAGAGACAATGTTCCTCGTACTGTTTCAAGTGGTTTCATACGTTTTTTAGAGAAAATTTTTGCTTTTTTTTCCCGTGCAGGCGTTTGATGGGATGTTAGTTTACATGTTCAAATTGTGTGGTATATCTTCCAGTTACTCAATACGGGTCGTCTCACGCTGTGATTAATCCAGCTAATACTTTACGAGCATCCTTAACTCATAAACGCAAATTTCTGAGAAGTTTACGACTTTTTTAAAGCAGAAATGGCACGTTTTCAAGCATCTCAGTTTGCAGTAAGGCCAATCTACTATACCACCCGGGATTGCATAATTATAGACTAAACGAAACCAATGGGAAATTCACTAGTCCTGTTTGTCGTTTCTTATTTCTTTGACTATACCAGGAATCGGTAGTTCCATTAGGTATACGTGATTCATATTCAGTACTTACGACTGAAGAAATAGAGGGAATCAGAAACTTAGAAAAAGCTATACCGAATCGGAATTGTTTTAATGCGAAAGCACTGCACGTTTCGATTTAATGGTAGCAAAAAGATTACAATACCTTTCTATAATTGGGTTACAACGTTTGCTCATTATAAGTACAAAATCGGCATTAAAAACAGTTTGGGCTTGTCACGAAATGCATTCAATAAGAATCGATTTAATGATCTGTCACCAAGATCCAAGCCTCCGACCTTTAACAACCTGTCAATTAATGCCAAAATTGGTGGATCACCTGCTTCAGTTTTTTTCACGTATTTAATTGTCTTATTAAAAGTAATTACCTACGTTGAAGTTTCACACTATCGAACAACAATTTGCATAAAAATTTATAGTTTCCTTTATGCAATACCGTTAAGCTTGTAGATTTAATTAGCCAATACTAAATTTAAATCTGGACTATCTATAGCCATCGGTTATTCAGTACTTCTTAATAATTAATGTCCATCGTATAACTGATCGCATTACGGCGTCTATTTAATATTTTACAATTGATCTCCAAAATGTGTGGGCTTGCCAGCAATCTGTACACGTACTGAACTGAATAGATTCTAGTTCTCGGCTCAATGAAAATATTAAAGAGTTGTATAACCGGTAGAGTAGCTCTCATTAAATTTTATTCAATTACGAAACATTAAATAGCGAAGTAATTAAAAACTGAGTGTTTCTGTAAATTCGATAAATAATGTATGTAGTTTTATTACGCTTATACCGCAATTATTTTTCGTACTTCTTCTGGTTAAATGCAGTATTCACATCGATGTCATTACTCACTGTCGTATTCTAAATCAAAATTCATATTCAATCTCTAAAGTATTATGAAGACTTTATTTCTTGCCAACTGAAGAACACTTTTTGCACGATATAGCTTTCAACTTCATAGACAAGCTTAACGTTACAAATAAATCGACTACAAATGTGTACATTTACATTCACTGCTTTTGGACTTGAACTGCGGAACTAATGCTTCTTTTGAAACCTAGATTCCATATTTGAACGATTTGATTAAAGACAAGAATTCAGGGACCACAGTTCGGTATGAATGATAATTAAACTGCTTCACTGGTGTCGAGAACAATATTGGCAATGTAAGATCACTCCTCATCATAATATGTTATACAGAATTTTGGAAGTTAATTAAAAATGAAGGAAATGTCTGGACTTAATCTGAAAACTATTACCAAGCTTGCTCGTTTTATGTTGTGCGAATATGACTTCCATTTTTAGTTCGCGTAATTGTAAAACGAAATTAGTTTGCATTGCTTCAGTCTGGGAGGGAAAACCCGCTCTCCCGAAAATGCACCGTGTAACAGGCAATTTGGAAAATTGGATAATGAAACGCCTTGTACCATACAATCGGACCTGTTGTATCGTCAGATAAAAATTTAGTTACTCGTTGAAAGTGAATCTCGAAAGATGTTTGGGGTGGTTAATAGGTTCTCTTCTATGGCTAGCCAAAACAAAGCAAAAATAAATAAACCGGATAGACGCCACTTAGTCATATATAAATTTAAAAGGAAAATATTTACTGAGGGGGAACAATGTAGACTAAGAGATCCTTGTTCAGGGCTTGATAAAGCTAAAGGGTCAAACAAGTCGAGAGGGTAACAAATAAACAAACATTATAGTCACTGAACTGGTCAAAAAGAGACAGTAAAAATTGAAATATTCCTCAACGGTTAAACTATAATCTTGACTCTAATATATTATTTCACTTATAATTGCACAAGAGGTTTGTATTTTGCGGAGTAAATTTGGGTTATTAAGGTAATGAAAATCTGTTGCCTAGCAATTAGACGAGAAAAACTGTCAACTAATATAAATGCGACACCGAAGTGCAATTGCTAAAAGGAAACAGATTTGAATTGCAACAACACAAATTTACTCGGTTTAAATACAAACCTCGAGTGTAATTCGGCAGGACAATTATTTAACGAACAAGAAATTCACCAAACTAATCAATTATTGACAGACGTCAAACTAGTCATATGGGAAAGGATGATGCGATAGATAATTGGAAAAAAAGTTGCAGGTAACTTTTGCCGCTGTCAAAGTGACAATTGCACTGCGGCTTATGCGATTTTTTATACATGAGTTGAATTGTCATACTTAAATTCTACGGAAATTGTATCTAATTACCATAGCAACCACGGTGCTATAGCTACTATGATCATTATAAAAATGAAGTACATACATTGTTGAAATTGGAGTAACATAACCAAAAAATTTCATGATTGGGTACTTTTAAGTTGGTAAGAGTGCGCGAAACATTCCAACTTCAATGTCTTAAGAGGTTATGTTATTTTTCCACGAGTTTGAAATACTAACAAAATATACACAGTTCTGAAGATGTTCTACTACAACTTGATTGCACCGAATTTTTCAATTCTGTAAAGGGTCCCATATACGGTGCGACTGATCTGTCGAATCCATCGTTTCAAACCGATCGAAACGACGAATCGATAGTGTATGTCAAAATCATTAACGATTTTCTTAGTCAAATGGCCCATTCTCCCATTCGGAATGGGGTATCGCTTGCTAGTAGCACGCGGGTGTCATGCTGCAATCAGATTGACAATGTCAGCAGTTTGTACGAAAAAGAGATTCGAAGTTAATCGGCGGTCGCCACAAAGGCGCGGTCTATGGAAGATGCGAAAGATGTCCCTTCCCCTTTCGAATGATAAGGCGGTCGGTGCTAATCACCAGCTGATACGCGGAAGGCGTTCGAAGTTAATCGACATTCATTAATCTGTCGCCGTTTTAAAATGCTAGCCTGGATAGTAGTTTCGTTGTCACCCGTGGAGAATACCTCGAAAACAATCGGGGTGTGGACACGTAAAGTATGTGTGTAGTAAGTTGATTAACTAATCTGTGGTTGGAAGAAGCAACCTTGCTGTTCCACATGTTGCAATAGAAAATGCAACAAATTTTTCGGGAAAGATTCCATAAGCTTTGAAGCTTTGGTGGTATTACTACTAAAGATACATCAGATACATGTTAGCATTAGCGAACATAGTTAATGCGAAGATTTTCGCCCATAAGTCTTATTAATTAGGTTACCCAACATTATAATTACATTTGTAAGTCCAAGTATAATAATATAATGTGGATAACGCCGACAACCATAACCATCTGTTACAAACTATAAATTCAATAGATAATCGCAAACATTTGAAGTAAATTTACGCCCACATACGTATATTACATGAATGTACGGTGATATGAGGTCGTTTAACACGCATACTCTACGTACACTACAATATATTAGATAACGCATCCTATTAATAAAATAAAATGAATGAAATAATCTGGTATTCTCGACTTTCTATATCTTTTGAAGCCGTTAACATCAATATTGCTTGCAGGTGTTCCAAGCCCAAAGCAATATACAAGACTTACATAAAACATGATTTTTTTCATTTGGATTTATATATGAGCTATGCTTCGTTTGCTTGCGATCACCATTAAGTACCTGGTCTTTAAATAAAGTTTTTGAGGGTATACCACTTTATATTACGGTCGTGCCCGTATAAAGTTTTTCAAAATGTATCCCAACGTTGCTCAAACCGATGTTATGCGGTTGATACCTATACAGTAACCACAAACCATCTACAAGTATGGATTATTTTGAGCAACACAATTCTTGTATAAATAATAACTACTATTCGGATGCGTATTTAGGCGTATGGTCATATTTTTCGAACACACCAGTAGTTCGCTCTCTGTCACCCAGGATGAATGAAATAGTCACCAAACTATCCGCTAAATAACCTATGTTCAAAATTAATCTGAATATTTCGCTTAAATAGTAAAGTGGTTTATAGTAGTATACGGTGATCTTGTTGGGAAAACACCCAAACGTATTTTTGCCATGACCAAATAGTAAATTTGGCGCGTGTTTGATGTTACATTGACACGCGTTTCAACAACAACGCTGTTTATTCGCTCATGATGGCAGATTTTATATTGAAACCCGTTCGATTTAATGATAGTGTATTGGATTTCTTGTTTTACTTTTTTTTACTTCAAGAGTCACCGGACGTCCAGTGCTTCCAGTATATTTTATGGCATTTTGACCCAGACATGTCACAATCCTTATCCTTATTTTTATTACTGTGTGTATTATGACAAAAAGCCAGCTTCTTCCCTCTGTATTTCATGTCCGTACCACGTACCACTTCCTTTTTCTATTATTAAAATAAACAAAATTCTCTTATCTAAACGCGCACCTGCAACAACATCTGTTTACAAAATTAATTAAATTTTAGCAATAAGCACAAACCTTATCTACGACCGGAGAAAAACATGAGATCAACTTTTCAAATCTAAAATAGATACTTAATGCCAGCCTTTTAAAACAGGGTCTCTGAACGTTCGGTGAATTTGCTTTTTTTAACTAGCCCGCACGGTCGAAGATTAGAAGCGAGCTCTTGATCTATATCGCTGCATAAATCGTTTCAAAATAGTTTAATAGCGTTCTAGAGTGTAAAAGCGTAGCATCCAAATGGATGTAATTTTATCGACACAGTGTTTTTTCTCCAACAATTTATTCGCTTAAATGTTATACATTAACAATGGACCCTGGTTATAATTAAGATCCACAAACAGTTTATACTTGCCGAAAGCCCGCGCGTCATCATAGGCTTCGGTTCTTCTTTACACAAAAAATATAAACAGTATATTTAAATTAAATATTCAAACTGTTTTTAATTAATTAAGTCTTTCCCAGGCGTCTGAAAAATACGGGACCGGTGTCCACATTCTAGTTTTTCAAGAGCGCAACTAACTTCTGTAATCTCAATTTTGTAGGAGGCTGTTATCTTTAACCCATTCAACTAATTGCAGTAAATTATACTTATCCAAACAGTCGGAACGAAGTCTCCAAATTCGGCAATCCAGCAATGTCCTTTTTTCCTTAGAATTTTGGATTAAACGGCGGGGTCTTCTAGTATGTAGATATTTCCGTAAACTGCACGACCTCGCCTGTTTTAATGCTAAATTTTGTATGCCATTAAAAAATTAAAACGATGAATAGGTAATTAATTGATCTAAAACTTGATAAGATTGATTCTCTCTCTTCTTCCCTGGCAGGAAAGCTTCCGACGACTGTAAAAACAATTTAAATATTCCTACGGGAACGGTTGCAAACGGCGGATTAACTGCAGCGTGATTTACTGTAGCGGCGGCTGAAATGAAGAAATGAAATCAATTACGTTTAGCTTCTATCTTCAACTCTAGACTCTAAATCGAAGAGTTTTGTGTTAGCAGAGTCTGACTGCTAAGACCAGTAGCAATAGAGTCTCGTGCAGGATTTCCCAGCCTAAAGTTGAGATTCGAGAACAGTCCCGACATCAAGTGTCGTAACTCAAATGTGGTTACAGTTATTTACCACCCCCGTTACTGTATCTTCAAACCGAAAAATGTTAGTTTATAAGCAAGTCAGTACACATACACTGCACATCAAATTTCAAACAAATCGATGATTTCCACCAAATTTATATGAAAACGATTCCAAAACTATAATAATTAACGGTATCAAACACTTGATTCTGCAATGAGGTTAAATCAAGAAAATTTCAAGAACAAAGATGGCACATTATAGAAAAATATAAAATGTTGCATACAAAACACAAATAAATCATAAAGAAATGCAATGATTACTACCTGCAATAAATACAAAAATAACAGCAAACAAACTATAACACGATGCTTCCTCATTGACATCAAGATGCCAAACGTAACCCTCGTTGGTCCCCTCGAGATGGCGCAGACCGCTTTCCACTTCCAAAAATTGCGTGGTTGCTAGCTCTAAAAAAGAGTGCATCAGCTTGGGTTGTATATACAGGGTGGAACCTCTCAAGCATACAGTTTTCACGAACAAAATTGTACTTTCTGGCGGTCGAAGTCAAGCTGCGAATGCCTGCCCAGCTAAAAATACGACAAAGGAACCTAATCAAGCCAATGAGTTCGCGTTTTTTTTTCTACACACACCTCCATACATTTTAAAGCCCCCTACTTCTTCGTTACAGTGGTTATTAGACCAACACGTGGCAACACGGTCAATCCCGCGCTGCGCTTATGTTTTCAACCCAGATTTACTTGTAAACGCACTTCGCTTGTCATCAGACTTACTTTAGTTCACTTTCCGTATAAAGCGGTATAAATGTAAATTTCTCTATATTGAACCAAATGCAAATTCGAAAAGTTTTTTACTGCAAACGCAACCAAATTATTGTAAAGTATAGAAATATCCAGCACTGCGAACAGAAATAAATCAAATGATTTCACGCTTGGATCTTTGACATTAACAACTAATGACAGTTCGACAGTTTCGTTGGCAAGAGAAACTACCAGCTTCGTCACTCATTTTATTTTTCGGCGTAATACTGACTTGTGTTTGAACCAATCACAGTGTAGGTCAAAGCTTCCCCAAATCCCTACGTTTTCTACCGCTACCTCCCTAAAATGAATATAGTATAGTGCATAGTGCAAGAATTTGTTGTACCGCTTGGCGGACACTATTAGTTTCATTCGAAAATAATTCAAGCACTTGTATTTATATTACAAGAGCTCCTAATCAATATCTAAGTGCTGAAAGTTTTACATGGTCGATTATGATAAATTTTAAAAACATTTTTGTCTGACTTTCCACCTTTTTTTAAAAAAGGAGGAATCTTGAATGTTTAGTGTCTAAGTTCTGTTTTTTTTTGCGCACCTAGTTATCAGCATTTTTTGGGTCAGAAGAACTGGGATTTTGTAATTACGGTTCCTATCAACATATTGGAATAAGGTATCGACTTCTGTCCATTTATCTGTTGGTCAACGATACAGTAGTTTCCTTTGATAAAGTAGTGGTTGCGGACTTTTAATAAATGATAACACCGACAATATGGAGAGAGGAATGCAGTTCATCCCTTGTCAATAACTCACCTAGTGTTATGGTTTGTAAGTCCATTTGCCATTGGGTCGCACAGTATATGCAAATACATTATAGAATACAATCACATAAATTGAGGCACATACTTACCAATTTATCTTGTATGATAAGCGCATTTATTCCCATACAAAGTGACTAAAACATGTTTCTTCATTGCAGGAATTGTTGACACAACTCTTCAATTTATTCGATCAGGAACGAAAAGAAAAGCTACACCAAGAACATTGGATAGAATTTTTAAAACAGCGATTGACGTAAGTTAAAAATTGCAATTAACCCACCTCTAACATTGTGATGTTTTGCAGAAATGAAACGCAAATCGATTTCGCCGAACAATTGGAAAGTGTGGCGTTCTGCCTTTGCGGGGATGATCCGATAACTTTAGAGTACTTTTATCAAATTTTCCAAACGAAGGGGGTAGGTACGATGTACCACGGTGTTGTAATTATCACTGGATGCTTAATTTTAGATCACCGAGAAACTCTATAGATTAATTGATAAAGGAAATATCGGAAGTATTACGCCTGAAGAAATTATGGAGTTTCTAGCAGCCGTAACAAACACAAGGTAATTTACAGTGGACGTTCAATAAATTTCTAGACGCTGCGTGACATTTTCATATAAATCTTCAATTACTAACATAATCGTATGAATTAAGCCGTTTAATATTACTAGATATTTATTGCTTGTAAAATGTAATCGTAATATTGTAGTCATAATAATAATGAATGTTTCCTTCAGACCCCGAACGGGTTTTGATAAAGGAAGTTTAGAATGGCTCGAACAGCTCTTCAGGCAAACGGTTGGCAATGAAAAGGAAATTAGAAGAGAAGAATTTGAAAAAATTGTCGTTTCGAAAAATGTAAGCAACATCTTTATATAATTTTAAGGGTAATAATTAAAAACCGATATCATACAATTTCATTTTCTCTTTGTCGTAGCCGTTCTTCACGGAGCGGGTGTTTCACATTTTCGATAAGGATAATTCGGGCACGATTTCCCTTCAAGAATTTCTGGATGCAATGCACCAGTTCGCCGGCCAGTCGCCCGAGGACAAGATACGTTTTCTGTTTAAAGTATATGATTTGGATGGTAATTTCAATTTTTAATTGTGCCTAAATGTGGCTGCACGAAATGAATTTAGGGGACGGTCTGATTCAGCACAGAGAGCTTCAGCACGTTATGAGAGCGTGCATGGAGGAGAATGGAATGCAGTTCAGCGAGGAACAAATTGAGGAATTGACGGTGGCCATGTTTGAGGACGCCGATACAAAAAATCGCGGTACTATAACGTATGAGGCACTCAAGGCGCAGCTCGAGAAACATGGTGGACTTTTGGAAAATTTGTCTATAAGGTAGGTTTTCTTCAGTTAATTCGATTAAACTGTTCCGTCTTCACAGTATCGATCGATGGATGGTTCCGCCCAAACCAAACACCTCGTCAACGTCTTATATTAGAAAGTTGATGTCATACAGGCCGTATCAGTTGACAAAGCCTTACGTAAAAAATAATTACGTCTTCTTAGTATTTATGGCTGCGTTCTTTTTCGTAAATTTTGCCTTGTTTATTTCGAGGGCAGTCCAATACCGAAATACAAATTTTTACATGATTGTAGCTAGAGCATGTGGTAAGTGTACACTACTAGCAACCATTTTTAATTTCCTCTCTTAGGACAGTGTCTAAATTTCAATTGTATGTTTGTCTTGGTTCTAATGCTACGACAGTCAATAACATTTCTTCGATCTCGAGGATTCAGTGCTGTTCTTCCATTGGATCAGCACATTTATTTTCATAAACTTACCGGCTGTTTAATTTTCTTCTTTAGTGTTTTGCACACGATTGCTCACCTCTGCAACTTTGGTATGTGAACATGGAATAGTGAGTGATAATGTTACTAAAATTGCCGTAGCTGTTGTCGTGGTTAACGACCCGGAAATTAACTCGAACAATTTTACAACTTCCGAGTGGATTTTCACGAGTAAACCTGGTTTGTTTGGGTTGGTAGGTGGCATAGCTAACCCAACAGGGATCGTCTTGGTGATCATACTTTTGATAATGTTCGCTTGTTCGCAAACCTTTGTAAGAAGAGGAGGTTCATTTGAGGTTTGTATTCCTTGGTATATATGTCACTTCAAGTGTAGCCTCCAGGTTTTCTATTGGACGCATTTGCTTTACGTTCCGTTTTGGATTCTACTTATTTTCCACGGGCCAAATTTTTGGAAGTGGTTCATCTTGCCCGGCGTTATGTACTTGGCGGAGCGACTCTTACGACTGGCCTGGATGAAAAGTAAAAGGGGTAAAACTTACATCAGTTCTGGTTTATTGTTACCATCCAGGGTGACGCATTTGGTAATTAAGCGCCCCGCACAGTTCGACTTTCATCCCGGAGACTACGCATTCGTTAATATCCCAGCTATTGCGAAATACGAATGGCATCCATTTACTATAAGCAGTGCACCTGAACAGGAAGGTAAGTAAAGTACTTTTAGAATTGTTATCTATCACCTAAGTTCTTTAATAGACCAAGTTTAATAAATATTACAGTGCAATCTGATAGGTATAGTAAATATTTATCGTTCCAAAAAATGTATGTCTTGGTATCCAATATCTGTACAATATTCTCAAAGACAAATATGTGAAAAACCTATTTCAGACTTTTTTCAATTTTTAGTAAAAGAACCATTTATTGCACGAAAAATAACTGGTATAATATATCATTTATGAAGAGGATAAAATTTCCTACAATTTGCGATCAAAATTACCTCTGTAGCACCAACAGGCCCCGAGATACAGCTTTACAAATATTAAATATTTTTTCGAAAAATTGTCTCATCCCGGGGAATTTTTAGCACATTTTTTAAGAATTGGGGGGGAATGAAACTAGTTATATCCTTCATGGTACTCTAATGAAAGGTATAACGAACGGAATTAATTTCTACCAACTATTATAGCCCTCCTCCTCGACCACTTATCGTGATCGGGTATATTTCCTATATACCTCAAAAACGGATTGTCGGAAAAGGGTATTCACAAAGGGCGATTGAGACGCCTATAAAAAATATATCCATTGGTGATGTCAATACAAAAGCTATTTCGCTTTAAAAAATGCGCTTTATCTGCACAAGAGTTGTGCACAATTTATACTTGTTTTAAATTATGGGTGAAAATGTTGTCCAAAAAGTTGGTTGTGATCAATATTTACGTTAATTTTTTAGATTACATGTGGTTACATGTTAGAGGTGTTGGAGAGTGGACGAATAGATTATATGAATACTTCGACAGGGAACAGCAAAAGCTGCATAACGGCGATATTTCACCGCACCCGCCACCTAAAACGGAACCGGAAAAGAAGCGCCTGTCAAACGGAAGTATTAGTAGTCAAAGCCCTATTAAGAAATTACAAGCTACATTCACCAGAACATTTTCAAATGGAGAAGTAAACGGAAAAGGTGGCCCTCAATTGATTGGCTATACAAACGAATCGTTTGAATCTGATAATGGTCCCATATCATCGTCACAAGGAGAGTTAAATAATCATGCTTCGTCTAGTGGAACTGAAATGATGACGTATTCGCGGCCGAGGAGATTAACACCGGATAAGAAGCTTCATCGACTTCTTCTATCTACAAAAGTTCCGTTGGAGAAGTCGTTGTCTATGCCAGACATGCAAACGAAGGACAAAAAACGGGAACGGTTAAAAGCGTAAGTGTTACCCGGCTTACCGAACAAGACACCTTGGAATTCTTACAGCTTGCGCGAGTACATGCGTTCGGAATCAGAAAAGAGCTTCGATGAGTGCCAAATACGACGCGCCCGATTGAAATCTCTGGGATTGGCCTACTTGAGTCCTCAAAACAAGTCTCTTGCTCAAAGTTTCCGTTACATGAGGAACAAGCCGACAATTATCGCGTTTAAGACTCCCAGCCTTGAAAACTGCGAACAGAGAAATTCGAGTAGCTCATTGGGTTCAGTAGGTAAGTTTTGCTACGTCTCCATTCTCAAAATCAATTCTTTTTATGTTATAGGTCGGCAAATTAGTGGCTTTAGCCTTGCTTCAAGTATGGAACGGCAAGCTGAGGAGGGTCTCATCAATATATTATCTATGGGTTCGCCAAATGCGACCTTTTTAAAACCAGTAAATTATCCTGTAGGAAAACCCTTAGAAGTGAGTATTGTTATATCTGGGAGATAACAGTAGTTGGTATTTACATGACAACTCTGAAGGTATTTTAGGCTCCTAACGCTTTTGTCTCCTTTCCTAATTTTTCCAGGTGGTTCGATTTTAGCAAAGCTATTCATACCCACGTTTTTGTGTAGATCTACCTGGATGGCCCATACGGAGCACCGTCGAGTCATATTTTTAGAGCCCAACACGCTGTGTTAATAGCAACTGGTATCGGTGTAACACCTTTTGCGTCAATTCTTCAGTCAATTATGCACCGCTACTGGAAAGCGAGGCACACCTGCCCTAAGTGTAAATTCGCATGGGCTAGTGAAATACCCGCCTCAGTGATGAACCTTCGCAAGGTAATTACTTCACAAAATTCAAAAATGTTCTTGATTCAGCCGTGCTTAGGTCGACTTCTTTTGGATCAATCGAGATCAACGTTCATTTGAATGGTTCGTAAACTTACTGTCCCAATTAGAAATCGAACAAGCCGAACTGGGTAGCGCGATGGAAAGGTTTCTTGAAATGCACATGTACATTACAAGCGCGCTCCAAAAAACTGATATGAAAGCCGTAGGTTTACAACTGGCGTTAGATCTGCTACATGAAAAGGTTTAAAATGACAATTCATCTACGTGGTTATGACTTACTTTGCAGGAAAAACGTGATTTAATTACGGGATTGAAAACGAGAACGAATGCCGGGCGGCCAAACTGGGATAAGGTTTTTAAACAAATTCTTGATCAGAAAAAAGGAAAAGTTACCATTTTCTACTGCGGCCCTCCTCAGCTCGCCAGAATTTTGAGAGTAAAGTCAGATCAGTACGGATTTAGTTTTAGAAAAGAGGTCTTTTAGTCGTCATAAATTCTTTAACAGCAAAAATTTGTATTTATTTATTTCAATGTAAATATTTCTATTTATTTGTACATATCTTTAACGTGTTTTGTTTATTAAATTATGTACCTAATTCGAATACGCAATGTATGTATTTTGTTCTGTTTTGGTGGGATTTTGAGTGGAGGGCAGGATTTCTTTCTTCTTGTTATCATGAAAAATACTTGGAGCTCTGATTGCTTTAGTAAACTAACCTTCCGCAGTTAATTCTCCTCGCCAACACGAAAATATATAAAAAATCAGCACTCCGGTTAAGTTTAAATCAATCAGTCACCAAAAGATAATGGAATTTCTTTCAAAAACAAGAAGTGGACACTCGTATCGTTCTTTACTTCACCGACTCGTCAAGCATTGATCAATACCTATAGGTAACACCTAAGCTATCAATTGGAGCAAACTGGATTTTCGAAAAAAGACATTATTTGAACCAATTTGCTTACAGCTGATTGGGATAATTATTACGTCACGCGCTATGATTGGCGTTTGATATCACGTGACAAATGGCGTTATTTTTTAATCTATTTTTATTAAAATATATAATAGTTTCTCGTGTAAATTAACAAATAAAGTTATTATGCGACACCCTGGCCCCTTACTCTATCTTATGAAACAGAAATTAATTCATTCTTTTCCCACTGTCATGTCCCATATATATACAGTGTATGTATCCTGTTCTGTCCTGTCCTACGTTGGTACATTAGCCACATATTTTGTGCCAGTCCAGCCGGCCACATTTTAAATTAAGAATTGAGGTTAAGCTTTAGCAGGACTTTAATTTGAAAGTTATATCTACAAAGAATGCATGGCTTTTAACAAACTCTTCCTAAATTATCCTATTACAACAGCCACAAATATTTGGAAAGGGTACGATTGAAACACAACTCCAATTTGTAATACACTTTTTATTCATCCTAGTTGTCCAATTTAGGTTCTATAGAATGGCATCAGAAAGTAAAAGCCCTCGACTTGTCCAAACGATTGGCACTCACAGCGGCATCTTTCACTGTGACGAAGCCCTCGCATGCTTTATGTTAAAGCAACTACCTGAATATAAGGATGCCGAAATTGTTAGAACAAGAGATCAATCGGTACGTCCTTTATAACACAAAGTAACCTATCTGCTTACATTTGAATAGGTTTTAGATACTTGTGATATCGTTGTTGATGTTGGTGGTACTTATAATCCTAAAACAAATCGCTTCGATCATCATCAACGGAGCTTCACTGAAACATTATCAACTGTCCGACCAGATCTTGCAAAGGATAAGAAAATTAAGTAATAAATTTGCCGGTTTGCATTCCAATTGAATTTTGTAAATTTCAGATTGAGCTCTGCAGGTTTAATTTATGCTCACTTTGGAATGCAGGTCTTATCTGAAGTATTGATTCAAAATAAATGTGATGTTTCTACCACAAAACTCTCTGCAGTCTATCTACATGTGTACGATAAGTTTATAGAAGAAATTGATGCCATTGACAATGGAGAACCTATTTGTGCAGATGGCCAACAGTTGTATCATATTAATAGTCATGTGAGTGAACGTGTAAAAAAAATAAATCCTCAATGGAATTCCAAAGAGACCGCCTCGCCCGATAAATTGTTTCAACGTGCAATGGAACTTGTAGGTGGGGAATTTGTAGAGATTGTTCTAGAGGTACTGTTTCTTTGATTTAAGCTCTTTTGCATTTATATATTAGGCAGGTACAGTGTGGTGGCCAGGCCGAGAAATTGTCTTGGACGGTATAGAAAATCGAAATAATCTACACGCTTCTGGACAGATCATCGAATTAAGTGAAAGATGTCCTTGGGTGGAACACTTATTTGGTTTGGAAAACGAATTAGGCATACCTGGACTCGTTAAATTTGTATTATTCCAAGATCGTGATGGTTCCTGTAGAGTTCAGTCGGTACCAATAGTTCCGGGAAGCTTTATTTGCAGGTGACTTTACACTTTATCAAGGCGATGGTGATAAAGGCTTGCAATTTTAGAAATTTTCTACATGAAGATTGGAGGGGTCATAAGGACGATGAATTATGCGAGATTAGTGGTATCAATGGAATTACATTTTGCCACCATACCGGGTTTATTGGTGGAAATAAAACAAAAGAAGGTGCGTTGGAAATGGCAATCAAAAGTTTACATTCGTCTGTGTAATTTGTACTTAATTGTTTTACAGTCTTCTAGTATAATACTAATGTTCTTTTTAGTAGATAAAACATTTAATTTATTTTGTACTTCATTTTTAATGTAATAAAACAATAACTATTACTAATAAAATAAGTAAATAATGAAGACTACATTTTTTGATTGAATTATTTCAGCTCTAGGTGATAATCACTAGGTGAACGATTGTGATCAGTGTTGGAAAAACCATATAAACCCATCTGGATTTTTTTGGGATTTATGTGTGTTTTAATCCTTCCATTAGTTTGTTTTAGTTGAATTAAAGTAAAAATGAAAACCTAATAGCATAGTATAATACAAAAGGCAGCCAACCTTAATTGCAAAGATTTCATTAAATTTGCAATACCTATATGGGAGGATTTCAAATGAATAAAGCTGATTTAGAGGTGTTTAATCAGGTGGGGATTTCTTCTTGCAAGTGTGAAAGGTTTTTCATAAGCTTTGCTGGATTACAGCTTAATCGGAATTTTCAAAATTTCTGTCATAAAATGGCAGCCGCTGTTAACGGCCCCCGTTAAACAGAAAGCTAGCTTGGTTTCCTTGCTGACCGTGAACGGCGCCAAGGAATCCACAGCCATAATACATTACGAGGTGCAGTGGTCCGCCGTTGATATCTGATAGCGGCCGCCGACGGCTTCAGCGAAAGTGGGCGCGTCTATAAAAATATCGATCAACCGAAACGGGAGAGGGGACAAGGGTAAGCATCTTAAGTGGATAATAGTGGACACTGTAGAAACGGCTAAAGCCGACACGTGTATAGAACGGCTTTAAATCTTTGCCGGTGGAAGGTATAATGAAAGCAATCGACGCCACAGCGATCCCTGGGGCCTGGGTATCTGAACTAATTCATATTCAGCTATCCTACAAAGTGATAGGCAGTTCCGCGGGGGAAGTATTCATACAATCCGATTCTTCACTGTATCTGTTGCTCTCTCCTCTCGTGCGGACCGCAGCTTTTGCGTGTCTTAGCAATATGAGAAGGGACTCTTCTAATTAACCTGTCTCCTATTACTTTATGTGGTTTTACTTGTGTGGTAAAAAAATTTTGCATTATCACATGTACCTACTTTTCGTGTGAAATTAGCCGAAGGTGGAGTAGAGACGCACCATTTTGATGTTTTATATGTACATACATGCAATTTACCATTTTGTTGTTTGCCCTAAATTGGCCGTAGATTTGTATACTTATTGTGTTTTGTTCTGAATTGATCACGTTTTCTGTTTGCATTTATGATGTCTCTTGTGTTCCGTTCCTGTTGATTTAGCTGCATTTGATTCGATTACCTAATTTGATATATCGTGATTTCCACTTTTATATATGATGCCTCTTGTGTCTCGTTCTTGTTTACTTACTGCATTTGACTCGATATCTCATTTTTATTGTACACTTTCAACAATTTGCGATGATTGATTTGTGTATTTCTCTTTTGCATTTTGGTGGTCGTAGTTGATATTTCGTCTATTTGTTTTTTGTCCCTAAAAGGTTTTTCTGCTATCGCCTTGTTATGTGCGTACCTATTTTATATGTTTTTGACTTTTTGTCTTTTCTTACGCACAGGATTGTGGTATTTTTATTCATTTCCCTTTCCGATTAGGTCTCAAGACGTAAAAGAACCGACATTAGTGTACACAACTTATAGGAATTAGATTTGCAAGTTGAAATTTAATTCTTATTCCGTAATTTTATAATATAGTTATTTACTCAAATTCAATGGTTTATTTATTACGTATTTTGTCTTCCCAAGAGTAAATAAAAAATTGGTTTTTTATTAAGTACTTATTCAAATTTGAGAAATAGGATATCTCTAGAGTTAAAAAGTGAAATGGCAATTTCAAATTAAATTTATTGCACCGCTTAAGTATATATTATTGTGAAAAAGGAAAATACATTCTTCAAATATATATTTGAAGAATGTATAGTTAAAAAATGTATATTTGAAGAATGTATTTTTCTTTTTCACAATAAATTGTTCTTTTGCTCTAATATGGAAAAGAGGTAGAAATTAGGTACTTAGGTACTTAGCTAATTTCAGTGTGTAAAAGAAAAACAGTACAGTAGCATTGTTTAAATACTTTATAGTTGAACAGATCCAATGTAAAAATACTTGCCGTTATATTTCTTTTGATACAGCTGTACCTTCCGCATTTTGCATCCCGGCAAGTGGTGTACTCTATTAATAACAAACAAAAGTACGTTAAAAAAGTTGAGGATCACAACTTGACTACGCATTCCTTTATAAACAAGGATAAAGTATAAAAACATTAGAGGAATGTCGGTGTTGATAAGCAGATATATAAGGTGTCATTGTTTAGAATGATGGTATATCAAGTTACAGCTATCTTACATTATATGCCACGAGACGATTATCCCTTTAATAAAAGACTGCATACGTTTGCCGTTTCAGTAATAAAGTTCCATTTTGCCAAGTTTACTTAGCTAATTCTTTTTTTTTCAAAATATCTTTGAATTTAAACCATCATCATTTTGGTAGAAATTTTAGTGATTATGTACCTACTTGCATTCTTTTGTATTAGTTACCGTTGCATGCAAAAATGAAATTACAGTTACTTACTTATTAACCGTGCATGATGAGAGCATAACACTATTTGTTTGTATGCAAGTTACAAAAAAGATTATCACTTAAGAAAAACAGCCCTCGCCATTTTCCTACAGCTACTGCAAAGTGTTGCCAGGTGCGACGGGATTCATTGGTGCCGAAGCTATTTTACGCGGACAAAGTGCGGACTGCAGTGACGATGGACATTGGAAATGTCTCTAAATTACTATTTGTTAGTTCAAAGTGGTTAATAATGTGGACATTATTACCTAACTAGTAGTCAATAATGAGAACTGTCACTTTTAGAAAACACAACCCGAAATTTCGCTCAGTAAACGTTTAGACAAGTTCTCTAAAATGAATAATTGCCACCATCAGCCATTTCCAGAGAAATTACATATCTAAAATTATCACATTTTCAAAAAATTCGAACGAAATTACTCTTTGAAAATATCTGAATGACAAAAAATAGGGCCTGGTTGACCTCTACTTCCACGTACTTGATGGTTTTTGCATGTTGTTTACTCTAATAGCCATGTCACAACTGTTTTTCTAACCACTGGTAATTATATTCCAGAAAATGATGGCAAAACGTACAAGTGGACCTAACGCATATAAGTATACGCGCGGTTTCCTTTTAAAGGAATTTTTCAAAAGAAATTGCTGTGTGATGTGTGATGAAATGTGATGGTTTTGTCCGCCCGTCTGTTCGTTCGTATATCCATCTGTTCCTCGTCTAAACTTGAAAACGAAAAGAAACAGGGACGTTAATCCTTCACCAATCGATTTCAAGGATTAGTCCTAAATATTGAAGGATCCTTAACTCGGTCCACCACGTTTTTAACGTCCATTTATTTCAACCTTGCAAAATACTAATAAATAAATTCGAATTTAGGACATCATAATAATGCTCTTGGTCTATTTCCCAACGATCTTGGTGCATGAATAACGATTTTGACATGATTTGATCAGAATACATATGGTCAATAAAAATACATCAAATTCATGTTTCCGGCAATGAAAGCTTTTACAACTCTAAATTCATGTGTGAAGACTAATTTTGGGTACATTTTGCTCTAAAACTTTTGACCTAGACCACAGAGAAGAATATTGAATTGTTACACATCTAAGTGTCAGGGAATAATGTAGCGACAGTCCGAACTCGATACATGACCTAGGCAATGAAAATATGTTGATTTCTATTATACTGAGCCCACAGTGTTTCCTGTTCCCGTTTCACTCGAAGTCCTATAACTTTTGTTCCTGTTGAGCCAGCTTCCTGAAAATCAATAGCGTCCGACCCTCGATACGACCTTAATGTCCAAAGTATCTACTCGTACGCCATTTCAACATGATCGGTCACTTTTAAAAAGAGGTATAGTGCACACGGACGGACGGACAATACAAAACTATAAAGGCTCTGAAGATCCTTAATAAATTAGTGTAATTTAGAGTTTTGAACAAATAATAATAGGTATAAAGGTAACGAAATACATTTCAATTGAATTCAGCTTTTTTTCGACTTCTAATAATAGCATTGTTTAAAGACTTTATAATAAAATCCATACATTCTGGGTAAACTCCCATACAAATGAATACCGAACGATCTTCGAAATTGTTTTTGGCTCGATAGTCTACCTCTACGTAGCTGAAAAACAATAACGACCTTTCTGATTTGTGTTAAAATTTTCAAAGGGATATGGGACGTTTTTAAACAAAGTTATCGTGCACACTGAACTGACAGACAGACAGACAGCAATACAAAATTATAAACGATCTCGAGGATCGTTAAATGTGAATAATCCACATTACGTCAAAAAAATTGGGCAAATGTTACGATTTACCTTTTACAGGGATTGTATTGTAGGGACTTGAAATCAGAGTGTATTTACTGCACCGTCGCATGCTTTTTTTAATACAAAAAGTAAAGCAAAAATGCAAAATTTACTACCAGATTTTAATTATCGTAATTTATCTTGTTTGAACGCAACCTACTCACCCCGGAACAAAAATTATTATAAATGCGAATTCGCTTAAACACACAAATAGGTAAAAACAAGTAATACGCATAGGTACCTACGTAATTTAATTATTATAAGCGCAGTGAAAAAAAACGGTCTTTACTTTAGAGCTTCAAATAAAGATTAAATAAAATATGTGACTCTTTCTCTTAACAGTAAAGTAAAAGGAATTTGCTGTCGAACTAAACATCAGCGTTTTGTTTATATAGTATAATCGTAGCCGTATAGAGTTACAACTTGCATTCTTACTCAAGGTCGCCTCAGTTACGCTGTGCAGCCGATCGGGTTACATTGAAGGAGAGCCATCTGTTGACGATTTTTGCAGGCCTTACTAAAAAGTCTGTAATGATAAAGCGCAACCTTTCGTCGTAAACTGTCACTACTTATTTAGACCACGATAGTAGCGCCAACTGGATTTTCTAGACCAGAACTACTTATTTCGTTCAAGTAATATTTCCATATGGTTGTTTAACTATAAAGTATTTAAACAATGACAGTAGTTAGGTAAGTGGCAAGGAAATCAGGAATAAGGAAGAGAGTGTATGGACTGTTTACCGTATTACTCAATGGTAATACGACGAGAAATGTCTACGGATAGGCTATTGATTTTATTATAGTATACCTAACAAAAGTAAATTACAATCAACTATAGGTACATTGCGATTATTGAAGAGCACTTAAGTTTTGCATTTGCTCAATTATCCAACCATAATATGTAGACACTCTGTTATAAACAACGGGCCCTTCTTTACAATCTGCTAGTCCAAATGACATCACACCAATTGCCGTATAGGAACCGTAATTTTCTTCAAACACGAGTGCATTTCCAGAGTCGCCCGAACACGTACGTGATTGATTCATGCCTTGCGCACAAATGAAATTTTCTGCCAAATCTCCACCATAAAATGATCCACATTGTTCGTTGCTAATAGTAACGGCTTCCATACAATTTAATATGGTGCTTGCTTTGTTCGAATCGTCGTAATAACCCCATCCGCAACCAATTACTTCTTTATTTACAAATGTATTATTACCATGGTACAGAATGACTTCACGAATATCATCTGTGAAAAAAATTGTATGGCCACAATTTTATGTGTTCAAACAAATCTTTTATGTACTTAAGTATAATCAGAACAAGTAGAGGATATGTAGAAAAATTATCGACGACTTTAAAATTCCTGCGATCAAGCATGTTTCCAATACAAAATCAATAAAGGTAAGTACTCACCAATTTCTTCCAACTTTCATGTAAAAGTAGGTACTCACCGTTGTAGATGATTTCATGTTCTAAGAGAATAACTCCCAAATCATGCCTGCTGCTGCTCTCCACGTATTGTTCATGGTACACCCAAGCTTTTGACCTTATTTTTTGATAGCTTGCCGAATAATTCCGTAGATCGTGTGTTCCCAAAATAACATTAATTCGATTTTGCCTAAAAAAACAATATAATATTTTATGGAAATTTCAGACGCAGTTAATAGTTATTTGTACAGAGAAGAGAGTGCAAATATTCATCGATGCTGTAGGAAATAGTGATGTCCAGCAAACATTAAGGTTAGCAAGGCACGAGAGGACGGATAATTATCGCGTGCGAGCCGTGGACTAGCACCAAAGAAGAAGAATCCAATGAACTGGTTCGCAAATTAATAGAAAGAGTAGACCATCTTGATCAGAGTTTTTACGTTTCTGGGCATGCGACAAGGTTAAAATTGCTCCCAGCCTGCAGAGGCCAGTAGCAGCAAACTAGAAGAGGGTCAATGCGAAAGTGCAAAAATCATTCCCCGCGTACTACATTTGAGTTTGATTTTTAAAACACAAGACAAACCGTTTATATGTGGATGGAGCCGTCACGGGAAAAAGTTGTTCACTGTTGCTGCGACCCGACCTTGTGAAGAATGAGAAACTGATGGCATCCACCCTTATAGTCTCAACACTGCAACTGGTATCGCGGATGAGATGATCTTGGGAATGGACTCGATGAAGAAATTTGGATTTCCTATACAAACTTCAAGAATGAAGTGCTACAAGTACATGTGGGTAATGAAGAATTCCCAGTTCAAGGAGTTAATTAAAAGGTCTACCAGCTACCTACGTAGGCAGTTCGTTTTAAAAATCCGCCATTGACATTGCAGGTCCTTTTCCAGAAACAGACAATGGAAACAAATACACCTTGGTAGCGATGGACTATTTTTCGAAATGGACAGAAGCTTATGCCCTTCCTAAATCAAGAAACTGTCACTGTTGCGGGCATGTTGGTGAAGCAGATGTTTACCAGATTTGGAGTCGCATTGGAATTACACTCTGACCAAGGGTAGAACTTTGAGTCATTATTATTGCAGAATATGTGCCAACTGCTGGGCATCCGAAAAACTACCTTTTGAAGACTTTCTGGCACATTATTCCACTGTCAGGAAGGTTCGTAATGGCATTGTGCGCGAAGAACAACGAGACTTGCTCGAAGTTCCTCCACGATGTCCCGAGGAATTGCTGTTGAGTTTAAGCTCCGTTTTTGTCACCCAAGGTACCTGTAACGTCCACAGGTGAGAAAGACGTGTTTTCTGAAAAGCCAGGAAGATTCCTCTATTACCTACATCGTTAGTAAAGGTTCAAGTTCAGCGACCTTCCCTGTTATATGTGGATATGTAGATCGCCTTACATCAGGATTGGAAGCGACAGATGCAACTTCAAGACATCAGAAAACTGGCAATTCGAAAAATCGGCTGTGGGTTGGAGCGGTTGGATTGGTGTGTCGTACACAATATACTGAAGATTATATTTGGTCAAATCGATACGGAGATACCTACTAGTTCGTCAACCTGCAAGACTGTTGACTCCTTCTCCTTTGCCAAGGGAAGCTACCAAAGACGGTAAATAATAAGTGTCTTTACAAAAATAGTATTTTGAAAGTAAGTATATTCAGTGTTCCAGATAAAATTTTCACCCTGGTTATTCGTATTAGATTGTTTAATTTAAAAACGATATAATAGTAATAATTTCATACTCGCCAACAGTTGTCAAGCAGTGCGCCGCTGTCAAAACAAATCTTCTGCCAATTATACTTCCACTACAAAAAAACATACCGCTACTGTATTCGGTTAAAGCGGCCTAAAACAAATATACAAACAAATGATGTAGGTACAGTTTGTTTACCGTAAAAGGGTATTGTCCTGGTTTGCCCTCAAAGCCGTTTATAATTTTTGTGTCCTTTGAACGCCTGGGACTCTAGATTTAAATCGTTATAGTTGTTCGTGCATGAGCACAATATTACCTGCATACTCGTACATGCTAAGAAAAAAAGGAAGGTAATCTTTGTTAGGTTCATATCTCACATAAAATCACTTTGAAAAAGATCTGCCTTTCATAATGTATTTTATTATCTTTACTTATGTTTTATTAATCCTCAGATTTCAAGGAAAAGACTCATTTAATAATGTACTGAGATAGTTCTGTTTTCAAAAACTTAGAGTTTCAACGGCCATAACATTTTAAAAGTCAGATAAAGATCTTGTACTAATAAAATTAAAAAAAGGTAGGTAATTATCAAAATTTAAATAACGTATGTGTGTAATGGCGTAAGTGCTGTTAATTTAGACTGGCTGGAAAAACTGTTTGCAAAACGTGGAACAGTCTTTTTATTTTTCTGAGAAAATATACGAACCTACACAGGCTGTAGGTACTGAAAAGAGTTATGCTTAACAATTACAGTTATCAGATTATGTTAAGTGTTTAACGTATACAATTGTAAAAAGATAAAGTGCATGACTCTTTTTCGTATCACGTTATATCTCCATGTGAAAGAATGTATCATAACAAAGTGCTTGAGAATTTCTTCTGTGCAAGCACTGCACACTATTTGGACTTTGTCACGGAGACGGTGTTTGACCAAGACCCATAAAATGAAAAAAAAAGCTACTTACATCTATATTTTTCTAGTTATCTCTTTCCTAAATCAATGCACTTGGACCTAGTGGCAGCTGGGTACGGCAGAGCTCTGGAGAAGTGGAGAGCCGCCCGCCCTCAAAATAAAAAACAACAAAATGTAATTAATCCTTCAAAAAACAATAACATATTTCCCCCTTTGCGAAATACTTTTAAAAAATAATCAGAACAAGAAAAACAAACGATCATAGGCATATACGCCTCACTTTTGATAAAACTCGTGCTTTACAGCGCTGAGAAAGGATCTTCATCTCGCGCTCCAAATCTTAATGGAATGGATATGGGACTATTGATCCGTTGCATGTACAACATTTTTTAGATTTTTATTAGTTTTATTAGACTAAGACACGCTGAACTGCAAAGTGCAAAGGACATAATTATGGAGATGGTAAAGTTAGATTTACACAATGGCCCGTATGAATAAAAGTAAGCAAATGCTTATACTTGCAAAATTCAAAGTAAATACTCGTAAGTGCTCCTTCGCACTGGGCGACTTAGCAGCGCTTCTAAGCAGAAGGACAGGACGCAGTGCAGCGCTGCTAAACAGACCAGTATGAAGGGGCAGTTACGAGTATTTACTTCGAATTTTGCAAGTATAAGCATTTGCTTACTTTTATTCATACGGGCCATTATATGACTAAGTGAAGCTGAGTGGAAAGAACAGGGTGAGAGTACAGAGTGGTACACGCCGCTACAAAAAATGGTCACACAGGGAAAGGGCTTGTACTCAAGAAGAAGCTAGGCAGTATAATTAAAAATCTGCAGATAGGATAATACGTGATTGGATTATTGTAGGTAGAATAGAAAAACCCTGGACACGATAGCTGTTCAGGTTTATGTACCAACTTCTGGACACGAAAATGAAGAGATAGAGCAGGTATACGGAGAGCTAGAAAGCGCATTAAAGGGAATTAGGGTCGAAGAGAATGTAATTATCACAGGAGACTGGAACGCGGTAATAGGAGAAGGTAGGGAAGACAACATAGTAGGACCGTTGGTACGGCTCAGAAAACAGAAATGGGAGGGGGGAGACCGGTTAATACAATTTTGCGCTAAGCATAGATTAGCTATTACTAATACATGGTTAAACAACCATAGTCAAGTGACGTCACACGCTGCAACAAAATAATTTTCTTCTTGTAACTTTTTCATTTGTGTAGGCATTTTAATGATTCTTTCGCATTTTTGTTTCATTTTACTTAAATTTTCATAATTAAATGACAGCAAAAAACTGGAAACTTCTTCATTATGTTTTCAATCGCCCTCATTTCTGGGGAATGCCAGAGTACTTTTATGGACCTGATTTACTTGTAAAAATTATAAACTATAAAAACTGTGCACTTATGGAATAAGAAAGAAAGTGTTTCCCATCTTGTGCTCGGCATTTTCCTTTAGACGAAAATCACAAATTTGCGAAGGTACTTTTTCTGCAGAAGATGTTAATTTGGCCTCCTGGAATTGAGTTCACTAAAGTCCTGTCACAAGGACGTGTGTGCGCGATGTAAGCTTTATAGGGGAGTCGATGGGGTACGTCTGTTCTCCAAGCGCTTGGACCGATTCGGTTCAAACTTTTCACAGTTGACTTATATGCCACATGTCAAGCCTATTGAAAATGGGTCAAATCCAATGACCACGTAAGGTCAAACCGAGGTGCCCTGCCGCTTTTTTAGATCCGCTTTGGGGGTTGATTTTAATGGAACTGGTATTACGATTTAGAATAAAATTTATTAGAGAATACAATTACATTTAATTAGATCATTATAGAGGTTTGAATGCCTCAATTTAAAAAGATGCCAATTTTCCATCAATCCAGCTTCTGTATTTGGGAACGCTTGTGTATACAGATGGCCATCCCTTTTCGCAACCAAATATTATACCAAAAGATACGACTCCGTATTGAGTGAGCACACCATCCCTGGTCATTACAAGTGGGCCGCCGGAATCGCCCTGGCAAGATGATTTACCTTCCCATCCATTCATGCAGATGTGCTCATCGCGAATGTTACCGAAATAGAAAATTTTGCAGATACTGTTTTCTATAATGGTTGAGTTTACGTAACGAAGAACACTGCTAACGCCTTGAGCAGAATCTGAGTCTTTTCCCCATCCGGAAACTGTGGCTTGTAGGCCAGTTAGAACGGCGTCTTCGGTTGCAGGAGCCAACGCAAGGATTTTAACAGCTACACCTGCAGCGAAATCAAGTTAAATTTATAACTTCGACAAGGGTTAATTATTTACCATCAACTTGAATAGCTTCATTAATTTTGATGATCGCAATATCGTTCAAAATAAATAGGGGGAACCACTGTTCGTGGACAGCAAAGCTGGTGGTGTTGAATTCTTGGCGATGAGATTCTTCAGCTTTGATGTTGTGTGCTCCTAGCATAACTAGAGCTGAGGAAGCGCTGCAGTAAAGGCATTTTAGTGGGAGTTTGGGTAATTTGTAAAGAACTTACCTAGAAACGCAGTGCGCAGCTGTAAGAATGTGCTTGTCGGAGATAAGGGAACCTCCGCAGAAACCTGTTCCTTGTGGAACTTGGATGAATATTGCTACCTATTATGTAAAATGACATGTAAGTAAGGAACTAACAGCAAAATCATGTAAGTAAGTACCTGATACGGGAAACCATGAAGAGCGGCTTCATCGCCCCCAACAATTTTAGTTGGTGGGTCGAAGTGGATGAACTTAGCCTAAAAAGTATTTTAATAGAAGCAGAAAATACTTGAGAAATAGTATGTTCTCACCTGTACAAGGGCTAGCAGGAGAATCGAATACGAAATTAGGGTCTTCATAGTTTCAAATCAGACGAGTGAAGTAATTAACGTTCCAATTCTATGCCCTTTTATATGATTTTTTTTATCTCAAACCACTTCATAGTATTCAGAAACAGATTCGGATTGTTCACCTGTGGTTCAAGTGTTCAACGATAGGAGGTTTGATGTTAAAAAATTTCCATTAAGGAGCTTATAGAATATTAGTATATGAGATCAACCACTTCTGAGGTACCAGCGAGCAGTTTCCTGTAAAACTGCAGGGATAGGTATAGTATTTTCCAAAAAAGGAATTTCTTCAACACTGTAGATTTGCTATAAAAAGGATTGCAAAACAAAAAAAGTCACCACAGGGGCATACCTTTAAAGGAAATGCGAATCCTGAACATCTTACATCAAGAAAATTCTATTTATAGCAACATTTTCTAATTAAGGAATAAACTCGTACAAATGTGATTGAAAGATAAAAATCACGTAAAATGCCGTCTTGGGTGCTGTACTCGCCTTACACTGAAAATACACTGAAAATAGTTGAAGAAAATGGAACGATGCATGGATCGATAATCTGTAGCTTAAAGATGGCATTTGTATGATAAATTGTCATTTTAACGCACATGGGCACGTTTATGGCCTAGGGTGCAATCATTGATAAAACTAAGATATATCAGTACTTGCAGTTGTCTTTAAACTTCAATGTCCACATACACATTCTACACTGCTTGCGCAATAACCAGACATCTTAAGAAAATTATTTGGGTAGCTCGTCAGAATAGCCACTAAACAGCATCTTTGAGGTCATTATGAGAAGCAACCCTTTGGCTTTGTATAGGTGTTTTATCAACTTGAAGAAATGATAGTAGTCGCATGATTCTAAATCCGTACTATAGGCTGGACACATTCAGCGATAACATACAGTGATACTACTTCTTTGGTATAGTTGGGAGATCCTCCATGTTTTAAGCAAATACACCGGATTTGTAGAAATTGACCTAGAAACCAGGGTAACGAACTGAACTTGCTGGAAACAATTGTGGTAATAGCAAAATCGATCAATTCGGTTAAACAGACATATCGTAGGCCTCGGTTAAACCAATCATGCCAGAGAAAAACATTTGAAATACGTAGAGTACCTCCATACTAAAGATTGATTGTACCTATAGTTTTAATATATAGTTATCAAACCTTTTCAGTCCGATGACAACTCTATATATCGAATCTTCAAATATATGTATATATGATATGATGTATTAATACCACTAGGCACTTCTGTGGTTTGAGAGCCCTCGAAAGTATTTTCACTGCATGTATTGTTTAAAGTCCACCAAATCTCGACTTCTTAAGTATGATATGGCCAGTACAAGTCGTATTGTAATATCCTTGCCTAAGTGTTTATAGTTTGGAAAAAATCTTTGAGATGAATTTTAGAACGTAAATCAATTATTAGAGTAGGGTTTTTATGTTACCTGTTGTAATAGTGTAACAGCTGTTTATTTATCAAGTGTGACTTTATTCGCTCGAAAAAGGTTTAATTTCCGATGTCTTTTGTCGAGGAAATTGATTTCTCAAAAGGATAAAGAACCAATAACACACCAGTCAAATACAAGACTTTATCCAAAACCCCTCAATGAGCAAGATATTACTCAGTATTAAAATCTGATGTGTTATCCGAAATGCGAGTCGTGGCCGTGGTCGTGACTGTTAATGAAGGCGCTTAGGGCAGGTTTCCGTGAAGTTATTTATTAGAGTATAGGTACACTACCTCGAACATTTTGGCAACAAAATTCGTACGGAATAAATTTAATTCCTGAAGAAATTCGTGAGGAAATCAAAACTCCTAGTGTATGCTCTCGATTCCTTTGCAGTCCATCAAGACTGTGTACGAGAAGGTGCATGCGTAGTTTGAAACATTGTGCCTTTTGAAAAACGTGCGTGACGTCATGGAAGAAGTTTTATTCGCATATTTTCTGCATTTAGGAGAAAAGGACGCTGCATCCTCTATGTGAAGCAAATATTCGACGCTCAGGACCACATCGAAGATCCACAAGAAGCTGGATATTTCAAAATGTGGTCATTTGATCGTGTAGGTCCAGTGCTGCTCACACACAGTCAGCTTCAACAAGCAATTCACCATTTTTATTAAATAGTATGCAGCTGTCCTGGTGAAAAATGGTGGTTACTTTCGGGACATATCTGGCATTCTTAAGAATAATTTCATGCTGCTTACGTATATTTAATACAGATGATAGTTTATGGGAAATCGAGCAAGCGACCAATCAGGTCTAAAACTAGCCCCGGAGTCCACATACCACTCCGAATCATTGAAGACTGCATTGAACGCGTTAAGTACCTACCTTTATTTATTTATTTATTAGGACACTTGTTCATGTAATGCCCATGTTTCTTGCATCGGAAATAATGTCAATTTGCAAATTTCTTTACGGTCATCTTAATGGCATTTAGAACCGTTGCTGTCATTTCGGTTGTAGGTCCTCAATTGTAATTTAGTCGCAAAAGCATTTCCCCTTTTTCCGCAACTGCTGCCTTCTTTATGCGTATCTAGCAACTTTGTCTGGATCGAATTATCGCGTTATATGGATTCCGCTATACTCTATGGCCATTATCATTGGAGCTAATCTCTCGAGCAATTCCGCTAGTAGTAATGAGCCTATCGTCGATTTTTAAGACAGTTTTCTTCAATGTTGGCGATGCTTCTAGTACCTGATTAACATAGGATTCCAGAGACTCGCAACTATCTAGCCGAGGAGTCCTTAACAAGCCCATTTTCGAGTACAACCAGTACAACCATGCTTTTAAGTTTGTCCTACAGTTCTTGTGCAGTTTCAGCTTCTTTTATGGGCACGTAAATCCAGTGGCGTAACTAAGTATTTTTCGAAGCGGTGCCGGATCAGGTTTTGGCGCCCTACCAGATTTTGGCGCCTAATCAGTTACCATTGCGCTCTAATTAATAAAACACGGTACATTTTTGAGAGAAACTTTACACGAAATTTTAACAGCACTGCACCCTTTTGAATTTACACACAAATTTTGCTTACTTACATTTTAGAAAGCTGCCTTGAATAACGAAATCTTTCACTGAATGAAGAATAGAAATACATTTATTTATAGTGTTTCCAATTCTCGCGTCAAATTTAAGTAAGGCACGGGGCCCAAGTCGTAGAAATGATTGCGTGCAAATGCTGGTTACACTAATACAGACTATTGTATAGATCACAAATGAAGTATTATTATTATTATTTTAAATCTGCAGCCTTTTCCTACCGCTGTAACTTTGTACTACAAGGGCCATCTAGAAAGTAACAGACGTTTTGAAATAAAAAATTAAGAAAGTGTAATAAACAACTTTTATTATATACATTTGGAAGCTACACTCTTAGGCTATTTTTCAACACAGTCGCCATTCATATTGAGGCACTTAAGAAAGCGTAGTACAAGTGTTTTAATTCATACTGTGTACATGCGCCGTCTGTGGGGGCGTCGGAAGCGGGTACCGACAAAGGGAGTGTGGTAGCTTTCGACAAGATCTTACTAACGGTGGAGTCAAAACTTCAAACGCGAATTCCGGGCGAACGGGATGTCGGAGGTGGGTACCGACAAAGGGAATATGAGGCCCCCGACAAAATCTTAATAAAAGTACTGATCTGCCACACAAAATGCGCTGAAATCCCTTACATCTCACACAAAGACTTTGATATTTTTTTTTACTTTTTAACAATGTTCGGTTCATCCTAAAGGAGCGTAAATTTAGTTTTAATTATATTTCAGTGAACCCTGTAGTCGACTTTAGCAAAGTATTAGAATTTAAACTGCCGTTCTTGTCTTTTATGACTGGCCTATACGGTACACCACGTACTGCCCATCCCGACTTAGTGCCCTCGGTCTTTGAATATAAATTATATTCAAAACCTCGGTGCTTCAGCGCCTCCGGCGCGCCCTCCCCCATTCAGAGCGCGCTGCCTCGGCACCTTTGGCACCTACCTAGTTACGCCACTGCGTAAATCGAAGCATCCAATGTGAGCACCAATTTTGCTTCGGCATTAGTATGTAAGTGGTAGTGTCCTTGCCATTGAATGTTTGTGAAAGCCCTTCGAGCACCATGAAATTTTCTACGGTGACTTCCAACCTTCTTAGTTCTCGCGTCCTAATAATTTTGGTACACTGGACATGTAGTCAACCGTTTCTATATATCCGATAATCGTCTATTACTGGGTCCAATAACGCAATAACCTGTTGCAGAATTCTGTTTTTCCACAAAAGGCGGATGAAAATAGACACGCTTTCATTTGGCAATACAATTTCTTTATATTATTCCCTAGGAAACTGCGCTACATAAGTAAATACAATTATACAATACTTATAGAATGTTATTTGTTATTAACATATAAAGTGATTCGAAATCTAACATACTCGAATAAAATGTTGAAGCCTATTCATATAACATTTTGAACGCGTAGATAGAGTACCTTCACACTAAACATTGTTATTATAGTTTTAGTAGTTTATGTATCAATCTTTTCAAGTTGGATGACAACACTATAAAAAAAGTTAAAAATCATATATTATTTCAATTGCCATTTCTGTAGATAAATTATTTGTAGATTGCGGCACTTCAGAAGTTTAAGAGTGCTCAATAGTATTTTAAATGTATTGTTTCAAACGCAGCAAATATCGACGTCTCACGTATGATGGCTATCAGTATCACTATCTAAATGTTTATAGTTTCTCACCTCTAATAGTGCCTTCATTCGTCGGTAAAAAAATTCATCCCAACGATCTATATGGTTTAGATACACCAATGTAGACGGATAGTCGCGGTTGTTAATAAAAACGTTGCCTATCCAGCGTATAAACTACTGCTGTACATTGAAACCTATACAATGAACCCCAACAGACAAATCAAAGCTATTTACATAAACTTTGCTTATATGCTATCAGAGTGATAATATGATAATTAATGGTAGGTACTTAAGAATCACCGCTTGAATTATTCAAGTACTGCGAATTGTAGTTTTTCTTTGACTCTTGCATATTGGGTAAGTACAATGAAACTCAATTATTCAGTGTGTTCAACTATTTCGATGACCAGAATACCTATAAGCAATAAGTTATTTGGAGTAACTGTTAAACTTTAATCAATTTGACTATTTTAGGCAAATCACTACCTGTAATCAGCTAATCTTTCGACTACTTGAGTACTTTGAAGTGACTCGAGATTAAAAATCATATAAAAGAGCATAGAATTGGATGGCTAATTACTTCACTTGCTGATTTGAAACAATGAAGACCTTCATTACATTTTCAATTCTCTTACTAGCCTTTGCACAGGTACGTACATATTATTTATCAACTACGGTTCTATTAAAATACCTTTTAGGCTAAGTTCATCCACTTCGACCCACCAACTAAAATTGTTGGGGGCGATGAAGCCGCTCTTCATGGTTTCCCGTATCAGGTACTTACACGATTCTGCTGTTAAGTAGTTCCTTACTTACATGTAATTTTACATAACAGGTTGCAATATTCATCCAAGTTCCACAAGGAACAGGTTTCTGCGGAGGTTCCCTTATCTCCGACAAGCACATTCTTACGGCTGCTCACTGCGTCTCTAGGTAAGTTCTTTACAACTTACTAAAACTGTCACTAAAATGTCTTTTTACTGCAGCGCTTCCTCAGCTCTAGTTATGGTAGGAGCACACAACATCAAAGCTGAAGAATCTAATCGCCAAGAATTCAACACCACCAGCTTTGCTGTCCACGAACAGTGGTTCCCCCTATTTATTTTGAACGATATTGCGATCATCAAAATTAATGATGCTATTCAAGTTGATGGTAAGTAATTAACCCTTCTTGGAGTTATAAATTTAACTTGATTTCGTTACAGGTGTAACTGTTAAAATCCTTGCGTTGGCTCCTGCAACCGAAGACGCCGTTCTAACTGGCCTACAAGCCACAGTTTCCGGATGGGGAAAAGATTCAGATTCTGCTCAAGGCGTTAGCAGTGTACTTCGTTACGTAAACTCAACCATTATAGAAAACGATATCTGCAAAATTTTCTATTTCGGTAACATTCGCGATGAGCACATCTGCATGAATGGATGGGAAGGTAAATCATCTTGCCAGGGTGATTCCGGCGGCCCACTTGTAATGACCAGGGATGGTGAACTCACTCAATACGGGGTCGTATCTTTTGGAATAATATTTGGTTGCGAAAAGGGATGGCCATCTGTATACACAAGCGTTCCCAAATACAGAAGCTGGATTGATGGAAAATTGGCATCTTTCTGAAATGACGAACTAATTTCTCTAATAATGATCTAATGAATTGTAATTATATTCTTTAATAAATTTTATTTTTTTAAGTAACTCACATGCATTTTTATTAAAACAAAACTGCTACTATTTGTGAACTGTTCTTGTTCAAGTAGGTTTCCTGTCGAATGGATTAGGAACCCAGTTCCAAGCGAAAAATTGATATGTTCTGGAAAAAAAATACTTATCGCCGGATTTTTTTAAAATTTGATTCGGGATTTTCATGTTGAACGCCAACAAATATCTTATTTCGTCAAAGTCAACATTTTTTCGCCTCATTTTAGCGGTGCAATACCTTGCAATAGGAATTTTTTTAATATTACAAAATCAGAAAGAATGGAATGTTTCTTTATTATTTTTATTACTTTTATTTTATAGTGGGCGGAGTGTTAGCAATTTGCTACTCTTCCCACTCAACCCACTGTACAATCACAAACAGCCATGCCTTACCGGATTCGAACCCAGGGCCCTTGTAGCCAAAGTTAGAGCTTCTAACGTAAGCTCATCTGAGCTACGCAGGTCGGCAATGTAACGTAACGTAACGTAAATTCAATTACGGTGTGTTATTTATATGAAATTAATTATTTATGTTCACAAGCTCTATTAACAAGAAACTAAATTAAAACGGTCCTTGATAGATTGATTTTTAACAGTTAATTATTCTCTATCCCTTACTTATACTCAAATATATAACACGAGCGCGATTTTCACTAATTTAACTTCGGCATCGATGTTGAGACTGAAACTAAATCATTCCTTCCCGTCGACTAATCCTTTATCGACTTGATGGCGACTTAATATTGCTCTAGTACCTACAGTATTTGCCAAACGAAACGTCTCTCGGTTTATTTGGAAAACATGTTGTTCCTTTCGAATATGTAGCTAATTATCGTTATGTTATGTTACGCCTGGATTGTAGTAGGTAAATGTAGATACCTAAAGAGTTAAAGTGCGCATCCTTTGAAACACATGCGTAGAATTAATAAACTATGTAGTAACTAAATAACTGATGTCCATTGTCCACAAATGCCAAGAATTTCTAAAACTGTATCAGCACCAAATGAGATTTTTCACGAATCCCAAGTGTAATGTCATATTTTAGAAGTGTTTACTCATCAGGTGCCGCTTGGACGCGTCTTTGCGCCTATTGTAAAATATATGTTCAGGATATATCTGTCGAGGAAGCTTGCTATCCGCTGAAAGAAGGGCATATCTCTAGACTTTTAGCCTTTTAGACTATTCTTTAGATTCCAATCAGTGCAGTTAAACATATTAGAACATACTGTTGGATATACCTTTCCTGATGTGCAAATAGTCGGTGAACACTTTTGTTTTGAACGAGAGTAGCAAAAGTGAATCTCATAATTTTGAAACCAGCTAATTTACTATTATTGTTATTAGCATGGGCGTACGCAGCTTTTGGTCTAGGGAGGGACAAAAAATAAAATTGGCGAAAAAAAAATGTTTAATGAATCACATAATATACATTTTTATTTTTAGTAGGGAATAGTTACTAAAAACGTCTACAAAATTATTATATCTCAAAATATTAGTTATTACCCCTTTAATATCAATTAATTTTGTATTAAATATGCAAAAAAAACACGGGGCCAAAATAGATAGGTAGATATAAAGGCAATTTCGGTATATCGGTAGAATTTTAGGCAAATCGGTAGATCTACCGAAAAATCGGTAGACGGAACATCACTGGACTGACCACTGCACAGTGGTTTGTGTTAACGGGCGATTAGTGAACGATAACTTCGCTCAGCCCGACGGCAAGCGAGCCGGGCTGGCGCCTAGCTATGCAGGTGCCTGTGTACCGAATAATCCGATGGGCATGGGAACAGGGATCGGTACCCTAATTTATAGCTTAAAACCTCTTTCATTGCTTAAATCTCAAAGGAAAAGGTTTTGAATTAGAAGCCAACAAAGACAATTCTTACAGATATTTTTTAACAAACATAAAACGTAACCTGTGGCCAGGCCGGGGGGGGGGGGCTGCCCCCCCTTGCCCCTCCCTGCGTACGCCCATGGTTATTAGAGTTTTAGTTATTTTTATCAAACTTTTGAAGTTGATTATCGTCTACAACAGATTCAAGTAGGTACTTCTGTAGATAAATTATTATTAGATTAAGTATAACACTCACTGATGTATTGTCAAATTTTTCCAGTTGTGATGGTTCGTGCAACTGCACTGCGTCTGTTCATAGTATCAGAATTACATTACATACACTTCTCGTAGTGCTTCAAAATCATGACTTTTATGAAATGGAATAATTGAAAAGCAATTTTGAAACAAAGATTACATGTAGTTGATCTGATTACCTACTCTGAACCGCAGTTTTTCTTTGGAAATCTGCGGTGTTCTAATAGCATAAGAAGTTACAAGCTTGTAAAGATGACGTATAAGGAGATTATGTTTTGTTTTAATACTTCCATTTAATCATATGTCAATTTGACATCAATGCGGTTAGAAACAAGGATAGTATTATCGAAGAATGACGCAAACTAGTAAGAGAGGCAATTAGTCCATAAGACCCCATACTGAATCTGGAGGTGCGAACGCGCTATAGTATGAAAATAAGAATACCTAATATATGGCGTTTAGCACATTATTAACGAGCTCCGGCGAGTTTATAATTTTGCAGTGTCTGTACATCCATTCGTTAGCACGATACCTCGAAAACGTATGGACCGATTACGATGCAATTTTGCAGGTATATTTTCTATCCAATTTGTAGCTCGGGGTTCGCAAATTGGTAATGTAAGCCAAAAAATAAGTGACATCTCCGTTAGTTATGAACCGAATTGCATGAAATTCAATATGGGCATAGCTTTAGCCATATAACACGTAATGCCAAAAGTTGAGTCTAATCGATTCAACATTCACAGTGCCCTTTTCGCATCTCGACCATTTATGAACCGAATTGCAAACTTCTTTATTTATGAATGTATTTAAATGAAATTTGATATATAGGCACTTGGAATAAAAGCAAATCTATCGCCAGTTTCAACATTGCTAACATCTTGTTCTTTGTTTCTTCTCTTGTGGCTGAAAACATGAATTGTTAGTATTTCATTTTTACTTAATTTTTGGTTTTTAGGGACGGTGATCCCGTCCGACCTTTTTTTGTTTTGGGGACGGTTATCCAGTACTCCTTTCTTCAACTAATTCAACTTATTTATTAGTATCTTTAAAATACTAATTTTTTTTTGTTTGGTGAGGTTGCGCCATTTCCATGTCTTTTTGTTTTTGGGAACGGTTATCCAGTACCACTTTCTTTAAAACTTTCACTAACTCAACTATCACATGATAGTATCTTTAAAATACTAATAACTTTTTTTGTTTAGGGAGGATACTCCAGCCCCATTTTTTAACACTAACACGGTTTTACAACAGTAGAACAGTAGAATACTCAAGGCGATGTAAAACATATTCGGCAAAGATCATGTAGTATGATCTTTACATTCGGTTACTTAGGATAAGCTTCCATGTCAGCCACACTACCTAACATTTCACATTAATTGATGCGAATAAGAATACAATCATAAATTCATCCACACTTGTTGGAAACCCTCATTTTTTTAAACATAACGGGCGATCAAAAAATCATACCATCATGACCTAGCTGACAAGAAAAAAACTTTCCAACTGATGATCCTCAACGTGTACTTAAAACATATTTACATAACCTTTGCGTAATATCAAAACTACATGGTACTTCATATAGTTCAAGAATTATACCTAAGCGTACCACATAAGTACCACTTGAACTGATTACCTACTCTAAACTTGATTTTTTCTTTGGTTTTAATCCCTTTTTATCCAATTTAGAGTTTCATGCAATTCATTGTTTTTCATCTGCTAATCTTAGGATACTTGAGTACTATAAAGTCACTTGAGATTAAAAAGTCATATAAAAGAGCATAGAAATGGATGGCTAATTACTTCACTTGGTGATTTGAAACAATGAAGACCTTCATTGCATTTTCAATTCTCTTACTAGCCTTTGCACAGGTACGTACATAAATATTATTTATCAACTGCGGTTCTATTAAAACACTTTCTAGGCTAAGTTCATCAACTTCCACCCACCAACTAAAATTGTTGGGGGCGATGAAGCCGCTCTTCATGGTTTCCCGCATCAGGTACTTACTTACATGATTCTGCTGTTATAGTTCCTTACTTACATGAAATTTTACATAACAGGTTGCACTATTCATCCAAGTTCCACAAGGAACAGGTTTCTGCGGAGGTTCCCTTATCTCCGACAAGCACATTCTTACAGCTGCGCACTGCGTTTCTAGGTAAGTTCTTTACAAATTACCCAAACTCCCACTAAAATGCCTTTACTGCAGCGCTTCCTCAGCTCTAGTTATGCTAGGAGCACACAACATCAAAGCTGAAGAATCTCATCGTCAAGAATTCAACACCACCAGCTTTGCTGTCCACGAACAGTGGTTCCCCCTATTTATTTTGAACGATATTGCGATCATCAAAATTAATGAAGCTATTCAAGTTGATGGTAAATAATTAACCCTTGTCGAAGTTATAAATTTAACTTGATTTCGCTGCAGGTGTAACTGTTAAAATCCTTGCGTTGGCTCCGGCCACCGAAGACGCCGTTCTAACTGGCCTACAAGCCACAGTTTCCGGATGGGGAAAAGATTCAGATGCCGCTCAAGGCGTTAGCAGTGTGCTTCGTTACGTAAACTCAACCATTATAGAAAACAGTATCTGCAAAATTTTCTATTTCGGTAACATTCGCGATGAGCACATCTGTATGAATGGATGGGAAGGTAAATCATCTTGCCAGGGTGATTCCGGCGGCCCACTTGTAATGACCAGGGATGGTGAACTCACTCAATACGGGGTCGTATCTTTTGGAATAATATTTGGTTGCGAAAAGGGATGGCCATCTGTATACACAAGCGTTCCCAAATACAGAAGCTGGATTGATGGAAAATTGGCATCTTTCTAAAGTGAAGAAATGATTTCTCCATAATGATCTAATTAATCTAATTATACACTTTAATAAATTTTTAAAAAAACCTTCGTCCTTGCTCGATTGAATTATTAATATTCCCGCGAAGGTATATCCAGTGTCGTAACTTGTACATCTTTCGCATTCCTTTCACATTTAGTGTGTGAAGTGCACATTTATAGCGGGAACTATCCAATGTGTAACACCAGAATAGTAATTTAAGGTACACAGATTTTAACTGGAGCATATGAAACTTTTCCAAAGGGTCTATTTTGACTTCACTTTTAGAATACGATATGCTATTTTAAGTATTTGTGTTTAAAGTTTGGTCGTGAAAGAAAGATAGGGAAGAATATATAGATAGTATTTAAACATTTTTATATTCTTATCTTTTATACTGTATTTAGATACTTTTTGGAAGTATCAAGCTCTAAAAGGCAAAGGTTATTCTAAAAATCTATATGTATGTGTAACTATACATATGTATAAACATGAAACAGGGATTACAGAGAGCCGACGCGAGCTCCGTGAAGTTAGCAAGGTCATTAAAAGCACTTACGACGGTACATGATCACATCCTTGGTGCTTCGTTAGTGCCTCTTATTGCTTTATAACTTGTATCAGCACGACCGGCCGTTTCCGAGAAATCGACTCCCCCTTGTGTAATGCGGACTTCCTACCCTCGTTAGAAGCAATAACGACCGGACAAATACTAATCGTTAGTGCTTCGTTAGTGCCTCATAGTGCTTCATAACTTGCATCAGCACGACCAGCCGTTTCCGAGAAATCGAGACCCCCTTTTGTGCAGTACTATCTCATTGCTCTATATAACAGTCTTACATGATTATTCTCAAAAAAGAGATGTAGGTAAATAACCGCAACACTACCAATAATTAATAAAATACGTAGCTTAGCTTATATTATAACCATATCGTAGACATAGAAAAATGTCCTTACTAACCTAGTTTTTTAAGACTGCCATGAATTTGTAAAACAATAACGTATTCCATTAAGGCTGCATAGCACGCATGAACTAAAAAAACCGTACTTGACAAATATTATTATCTGCAAAGAGTAAACCTTGTTAGCTCCTAAAAACCAACAAAGTTATTTACCTATCGAGTAAATTAAGGCTATACATTCTCGTAACTTGTCATATAAAGGCAACTAAATTGCAAGGTAGGCCGCGTTTCTCAATGAAATCTTTCATAGGTACTGGTCCTTACCTTTGTACATTGTTCGGTGAGTTACGCAGCTTAATTCCAACGCGTCTTAGTGCTTTTTTTGGTTGAAGGCAAATAAGGGTTTCAACGACAGAGATGTTAGATCCTTGGGTTCCAAAATTGTCGGCGGATCGGAAGCATTTCCATGCGAATTTCCTTATCAAGTAAGAAATTGTCCATGTTGAGCGTAATTAAGTGCCTATAGTAACGTGTACATTTCAGGCGGCGATCTTCATTCTTGACGTAGACGATGAAGACCTTTTTTGTGGAGGTTCCCTTTGCTCAAGATATCACGTGCTAACAGCAGCGCACTGTTTATACAAGTAAAGTCTCTACGTACTTTGTTCCATTGATTTTCGACAGTAGGTAACATAGTAACATAGTGACAAACGGTTTCATCATAATTAACTTTTAGATAATGTTCTATATCTCTTATGTACAGTCATTGACAAAAGTAATGATCGCCGAATAGGCAGCATACGCAACCAATATTTGAATATATTGTGCAACTTGGAAATGCGAACCAACAAATTAAGGTAGAAACCACGGACCCCGATGTGGTATAGGTATGTTGGTTGCTTATCCTATTAGACGATCATTACTTATGTCAATGAGCGTACCTAATGAAGCGCTCTGTAGCATAACCACCACAAAACATGCATTCGCATCTATAGAAAAAGGTATGCAAGCATATTGAACATGCAGAAATACATTGAGCGTTATACATAAAGCATGAATAATAATTTTTGCTAACAAAAAAGTTTGAAATTGGTTAGTTACTAATTTAAAATTCTATCTTGAAAAAGGTTAGCTCACTCGCTTCGAGTCTGAATGAGTTGGAGTTGCTGCTCATTTACCTAGAAAAAGCTGCTGCTCAGATGAACGTTTTGTCTCCACGTGTTTTCTTTGCAGTGGCGGTTTCTAAGTAAGGCTCATCTGGAAAAACGGTCGTTGTATAATTCTGTAATTAAATTAAAAACGCTTCAAAAATGGATATACAAAAATTGTTACATTTTCACTCCATAAAATAAATGTTAATAATTTACAGTGCAAGAGAAAGTTTAATCCTGCTGGGAGCTCACAACATAACCGTCAACGAGCCTAACGTCCAACATTTTGTATCTTCAAGATTTTTTGTCCATCCAAGGTACAGCAGTAGCACGATACATAATGACATCGCCGTTATTATGTTGCCTAAACCTGCTGTAATTAACGGTATGCAACTTATACATTACTTAAATAGCCAGCTACCTGTACTTACAATTGCAGAATTTGTTCAAATAATTTCACTACATCAAAATCAAACGTTGTTATTCGGCCAGGAGGGCACTGTGTCCGGTTGGGGCCTACAATCAACTAAGGCTAGGGATATCTCCCCTGTCTTGAGACATGTATCCCTAAGGATCGTGTTTCACTTCATTTGCTCTGCAACATATAAGGATTTCACTAGCGGCACACAAATTTGTCAACACGAAGCAAAAGGTAAATCAACCTGTTCAGGAGATTCTGGTGGACCAGTGGTAGTGTACGATAGAAAGAAACGCCGTCGCATTCAGGTGGGGGTTGTATCGTTTGGTCACAGAGACGGTTGCGAGGTGGGAAAGCCTGTTGTACAAACAAGAGTTTCTGCTTATTATTCCTGGATAGAAAGTATAATAAAGAACGATTATTAAAACCCCAACTGTTTCTTATAGTCATTCAACAATACCAACAAATATAGTAACTGTGTTTCAATACATAATGCTACGTTTCCACGCTTCCGTTCAAAGCGACATTCAACGGGCACAATCACGAGCACGAGCATGTAAATGGGTTGCTCGCCTCTGCCCGCCTCTGCTTTCCTGCTTTTGCTTGTGCTCGTCACCGATCCGGACTAGTGTCGGTTTTTCGACAAAGATCAAAGGGTGAATCTGTCTGCCCTCGTGTACCTGTTTACATGCGTGGACGGGCTTGGTGCGATTTCTATAAATTTTTATCATCCACCACCTTCTCCGAGCTCTTCGTCTCTTTTCAATTCGTTGTTGTTGTTTTTTCCAATAAAAGTACGTATGTCAAACCGAACGGAACAGCTGCAATAACATCTACGTCCGCCATGTTTGGTTGTGAGCTTGTCCTGAGTTGTGCTCAGATGCGTGTATACAGCTTGCTTTGTACGCAGTGATTCGCCGAGCAGCTTACCGAGATGCTTGCCAAGCTGTTTGCCGCGTGTGGAAACGTAGCATAAAACTTCATGAAATCTTTGAATATAAATTATATTCAAAGGCAAAATCCTATACAGTAAGTAAATTAATATTTACTTACTGTATAGGAACATACAAATCTCCTATGTCCAACTCTTAAATATACATGTCAAATACCCCTTAAGATATGCAACCAATCTTACATACTTTCATCTTTTTCAAATGTTTTTCAATAAAATCCTTCTGTAAATCTTCTAGTGAAGCAAATGTTCTCTGGGCGTAGTTTTTTGAATCATAGTATTTATGGGTTACAGACAAGCAAAATTATATTAATACGACCGTTTGTTGTTAATAAGTTTTATAACAGTTCTAAATGTTTCTTATATCACCACAACAAGAGAGATCCTCACTAAGTAACAATTTTACACCCTGTTTTTTATTACTGTTTTGTCAACTGCGAGCGATTATAACAATTTTATCATTACGAATTCCGATGACAAAGTTTAATTCCCATTTTTATTGTTGCAGACGTGCCGGAATAACTTGGCACTGAAGGTAAAAAAATAGCCCTTTTGTAGCGGAGAATAATATGACACCGGCGCGTTTAATTGATTTGCCCTTCACTGGATACGGTAATAATTTTATACGCGATGATAATTCGCCTACCCAACCAGTATTTTATCGTCGTTTATTTAGCATGGATAAAACGCTGACACGTTCGAATTAATTCACTGCTATAATGTTACTTCATTTGACTGTAAACGCACGAAGCACGCGTAAAATTGAGACTCAAAAAAATACCCGCAATCACATCTTGGTTTTCTGGTGTCCAAAAAAAAACGATAACTAATTGGCAATAAAAGAAAAGTAAAAAATACACGTATGGAATTCTAATGGATAAGTTTAAATATTCTAGGCCTTTATTAATTTTACAGGTTAACTTAAACTCTAATTGATAGTGAAGAGTGTTATTTAGCCGCCGTAACCGCAGCTATCCAATCTCTGTATGGATAAATGTTGGTATGCACAATGGGCATACCCACTTTGCAACCAAATGAAATAATACCGATAAGCACATCGCCCCATCCGTCATTCATTACCACAGCGCCTCCAGCATCACCATCGCATGATGATTTTCCGTTCGGTGTGCTCTGGCAAAGTTGGGTGTCCAAAATCGGAATGCGGTAAGCGTCTGAGCACTTTCGGTTATCCACTATCTCCAATTCGACATGTCTCAATGCCAGTGCCATCGAAACATTTTTTGATTCCATTCCCCAACCTACTACTGTGGCATTCTTGCCAACTAAGTTTTCATTGGTGCATTGTAATCTAGCCTTGAAAACCTTTTCTGAAAGTGTATCAATGAGTTTCTATTGTTCCGCTATTCATCACTACCCACCACCGTACACTGCAGCCTGCGGCAATTTGATGATAGCTAAATTATTTTGAAGAGTCTTTCTACTCCACTGTGGATGCTTGATGAAGGTGCTGGAAGCAAACTTTTGCTTTCGAGAGATACCAGCGATCGAGTGAACGCCCAAATATACAGTGGCGTTAACGGCCCTATAACAGTGAAGGTTTTAAATTCAAATGAAATCTATTTGTGGTCATATAATAACAGTTCAGTTGATGAATTATACCTACGTATCGACACAATGTGCTGCTGTAAGAACAAATCTTTCTGATATAAGAACACCTCCACAGAACCGTAAACTTCCATTGGTACTTGTATAGTAGATGAGCGCCTAACGGTGTAACCTACGTTCAGTATTAAATTGACGGTATAAGATATTACCTACTTGAAATGGGTACTGATGATTCTCTGTCTCTTCACCTCCGGTAATTCTCCATTCTAAATGAGAATTGCTTGACCTTGCCTACAACCAATATTTAGGTATGCACGTTCCGCATCAAAATTAGGAAATATATATGAGTACCTTTACTAAAGCACATAAAATCATCAGCGCTACGATGCACTTCATTTCGGCACATATGATGTATAGTAAGCAATTTTTGAGACGCCATTATATAAGTACATCTCCTGGTGTTCATGAAAAGCTTAATGTCCACATAATCAAGATATTTGTGTTTATTTAATATGAATTATGGTTATTTTTCTTGGGTTTCAGCATGAAAAAGGCTAGAGTCTACAATCATGTTGAAACTTTCTATTAGACATATACGTACAATTTCTTTGTTTCCGTTTGCAAGTGAATAGACCACAACAAATGAGATTCCGACAGTGCAAATACCTAGCACCTAGTAATTTACCAACCTTGAGTAATACTCAATATTTGGAATTTGGTACTTATTTTATTGTAATTTTCGAATTAAACATAGCACATACCTATGCAAAAGAAACAATTGTTATGTACGGACCAACAGTAATGAATAATAATGATTATTTTAGTATTAGGACCCTAGTCCTAGTTGGATCTTGTACTAGGTACGGTGATCGTCATTCGTCGTTTACCTTTTATATATGAAGTAGCACAGAGACAGAACAAATTAAAGACGCGATAGGATATAATGAAGCTTATTCTTGAATTATCATTTTGGAAATGAACTCTTTTTCATTTACAATCTACTGTAACAGGTGGCCGCTTTAGGCTTAGTCAGATTTGATTTCGAATTTACGAATTTGCCAGTATAGGTAATTTTATACGTGTACCGCTTCATAGTGAAAAAGAACGGAACTAAAATGCTATAGAATGAAGCGCATTCAGATAAGAAGCAAAAAGGACCCAAAGTACCTACTCTTTGTAAAAAGCGAGCGTGCAAGTAGATAAGATTCAAAGCACCACAGGGTTGCCGTTTCTAAAGATCGTTCTTACGGAGCATGAGGACCGAACTTTCAGCTATACCCCTACATGCCTAAAAAAAGCGGCCGAAGTTCCGTTGGGTCTGTTTCGGTTTTCGATTTTTGAACTTGGCAACTGCATTAGGAAAAATTAGGTGGGAGAGAGAGATTCTTCGGTAAACCTTCAAGACGAACCTGTCTATAAGGCTTGCGCGGCATTTTAGATCGCGAACCATTTATTTTGCACTGAAAGTTTCAAGACGAATCCGTATAATCGAGATATACAGAAGGTGTAACAGCCGCGGTTTTACTGCGAAAGTTGAAGTTAATTGCCGAATTACAAGAAAAACTCTGCCGATATTTCGGCGAAATTATTGTAGGGTGTGCTTCTATTTAAGTGGCGTAGCATTTTCGTTTTATTGTATTATTTGATCAGCGTGATCGCGTTTATATAAATTATTTGCGCGAAAGCGTGAAACATTTGATTTTGCAATTTTTCTTGTAAATTTATATAAAATTATAGTGTGCACGTCATTTTTTTGTCCTCTTATCTCTATCTCATTCTGTAAAAATTCAATATGACGCCCTAAAAAATAAGAAAGTAGTAGCCTGTAGCTGTAGCTTTTACATCTAGGGTGTTATGTAAATTCTAATAAGAGATTCAGAGTCTCTGATAAATGTGCCCATATAAGGTGCTAACGGGAACCATCTATTTCCGACCGAGAAAATAAAAACGAAATTTGATATTTCTGATATTTTAGTTATTTTCAAAGATTTTTCAAAATTTTGTTCCCATTTAACCTATACTGTATCTCCAACCGTTACGGAGATTCCAATGGTGAGCCACGTATTTAAACCACCCTGTACATCAAGACAATGCAATATCCTCGACGAAATTAGTAAATTCTGTTCTACTGGAGGTGTACTTCTGTATAATGGTTACTAAACAATCTATAACCTTCACATTTTTTATTAATTTATTAACAATTTGTGCCTTTACCTGCAAATACATCTTTCTACGTAAAATTTAAAGTTAAGTGAACAAAAAGCACAATCTAAATTGCATTGCACAGTAGATATCACTTCGTTAAACGGTGTACAATGAACTCTCCAAAAAAAGCTGTGGTAGATAATAACAAACCACAAATGAATACCACAAAAACGCCACTGAGGTGCTCAAAAGAGAGAGCCGCCACCTCCTATTCAGAAATGAACTTGCTCTTCTCCTTCTCTGCGTAGAACTTTCTATCTTGTTCCAACTTGTCGTACAATCCACTTTCAGTCAGCCTATCAATAAACACGTCCAAACTATCAATAAAGTAAAAGCATTTCTCACTCACAAATACATTCGTGATAGTCGGAAATAGTTCAGTGTCAACAAAATAAGGTGGTGGGGATACCTGTAGTCTCAATTCAATAGATTGCAATGTCTTGAGAAGCATGTCGAATACGAAACTTTTATCGGCATACCAGCTTTTTGTTAGGTTGTACGGGTCATCATTTTTACGCAGAGGCTGTTTGAGCTCTTTAATTGGTACGTCGTTAGAGATAAACGAAAAAATTCGAAATATCATCCAGGACTCAGCATCTAACGAAATGGAAAGATTGCTCCTCATCAGCTCGGTAAAGCTCTCAATGTGTTTTCCCGTTGGTAGCGACACCAACAACCGCATTAATTCCGCAACCTACGCGGTTTGTATGTGTATACTGTATATGATGTAACACATGATTGAGAATCTTGCAGTTGAACAGTTGGGAATCCAATTGGAACTGCCACACAATGTCATTCTGACAGTGTTTGTTATAATTGTACCAAAGCTCACTTTAAATCGACAGATAACGTACCAAGTTGCAGCAAATAACACAACAGCCACAAGAATCGATATCCAAACTTCTTTCCTGAAAGTAAGTAATAAAACCTCAATATACGAGATTTTATCTGCTGGAGGGACAACGAACACAACGTTATCCCTTGCAAATACACGACTGACACGATACAATATATGTATTAAAAACGCCAGTGACATATCGCCAAATATATTCGGAATTGGCCATAGTTCATTGATATCAACAAAGTCGAAAGAAATGTTTAATCTTTCCTGCGTTACATTCAAGGTATACGATCTAGGATCAAACTCGTAACGCCATTTAACTGCGACACCGACAGTTGCGGGGCAGCCATTATAGTTCCTGATAGATTTAGGAATTGTGTCCGTAATTGAACCTATACAGCTTTGATTGTGGATCACGTTTACTTGTTTTCCGCAATAATTCAACGAGTGGTTTGGATCTCCCGTAAATAAGAGCGACTTCGTGCGGCTTTTGATGTCGATCTCCAACACTGCAACGTAGACGACGCCGTTCTCCCAAAACCACTTCAAGATGGCTTTGGATAAATTATTCTGGTCGGTTATCACTAGAAATCGTCCATCGAGCAATTTATGGTCAGTTTTGTTCAAATCTTCCATGATTCCCTCAAATATGCTAAAGTTGTTAGCTTGAATTACGCAATTGTAGATTTTCCAATCGCATCCAAGCACATCACTTTTGGTGTCATCAAGAACCTTGGGATTAGTTACGTGTAACGGTAAAATATGGTTCAAGTTGGATAGTAAACGAAGTTAACGGGTTCTTTTCCATAAATCGTTTCAATAACCATCGCGCCACATTCCTCTACCCATCGCGACGATTGACAGATTCCAATTCGCGAATGAGTTTCGTGCAGAAAAATTGCGAAAAGGACACAAAATAGAATATCGCCTTTCATTACCGCTACCGCTACCACAGATTATATACCGCGACTTATTACGACGTTATTACGAGCACGTTCACAAATTACGCGAAGTAAAGTAAAACTCGAGCTAGAACTTTTTCATGGAATTGATTAATGACTTTAATAGCCATTTATATTCTTTGTGAAACCTTGCAGTCTATAATTTCACGTTTTTCCGCCAACATACAATGACATAGTAAAATATTTACTGAACAAGCTCGTATTTACCTAAAAATAACAGAGTAACAAAGGTGACACGACCTTTCATACTTTGTTGAATTTGCGATCGTTATTTAATAGCAGACGTGAATATCTAGATTTGTCAATTATTTCCATAGACTTGGAATAATTTTGAAGGGTATTCAATGTCCAAATTGGGAACACCCTGTAAGATTATTTATAAGTTTTGATAATGTCTAATTCATTTAATGGTCGCGTCGTTCTGAGCATTTGAAAGCTGCCAAATTGCCTATTCTTCTAAGAATCACAGAGGGTTGCTAGCGATCTGTTTTCCGCTTGTAACTTGCAGAATCTTCTCCAAGGACCCAGTAGTAACTTTCCAGGTGCGTACCAAATAATAAATCATCAAAGGTAGCTAGGGGTTTTCCGGGGCAAACTTCCATAAGGCGATTAAATCTACGATACAATTCGATTTAGTGACCCTTGAGCACAGAACAAGTGCACTTATTTTTAGAGAAGTGGATTCATGTGATCCTTGAAACCGTTACTAGTAATTTTGTTTTGTGTTGCTATCTGTCTGGCTGCATACAATTCATTGTCAGTTTAGAAACATTCTATATCGTTGAAAACTTGATATAGAGATATACAGGGTGTCCAGTTACAATAAAAAATGTTCGTTATTTCAGATACGTAACTAATTTGTTAATATTTTTTTGAAATTATCCTTGATATATAGGTAGGTACCGATTTATTATTCAATGCTAATATCGTAGAAAATATTTTGCAAACTCCTATTTTAAGTAGGCATCCCAAATAAATATAACTATACAGGGTGTTACATGACCGTATATAAAAAAAATTGGGTGATAAGTGCAATCAAGGACAAGCACTTTTTCCAAATAAACTGAGGCTCCAACGTGTTTCGTTTGGGAGCCATCCCCAAAGAAGTGGTGTAATTTGGATTTCTTCTTTAATTTTTTTCTCAGTAAGCATAAGAGTTACAAAGATGGGTGGTCTTTGAATAGGTTTTCGGGTATGCCCTATCCGATTTTGAACAAAATTTTTCAAAATTCCTTCCACGAAAGGGCGCACCCCACCTTGGGGATGCGAACAAAAATTCTGATTTCGACGAAATTTGGTGTCTGGGGGTTTTTGAACATGGAAATCACGAATCTGGAATTAGTTTTTGAAAATTGGAAAAAAAGTGCCACTGCAATTTTTGTCTTGACAACGGAAATGGAGAGAATTCCACGAAATTTGTTGTGTACATATGAGTTAAGGAACAAAATTGTCGAACAGTTTTTTAAACGGGGTAGGAATTTTAAAATTTTTTTTTCCAAATCGGATAGGGCATACCCGAAAACTTATTCAAAGACCACCCGTCTTTGTAACTCTTATGGTTGCTGAGAAAAAAAATTAAAGAAGAAATCCAAATTTCGCCACTTCTTTGAGAGTGGCCCCCAAACGGAACACGTTGAACCCTCGGTTTATTTGGAAAAAGTGCTTGTCTTGGTCTCCTCTATCACCCAATTTTTTTTACATACGGCAATGTAACACCCTGTGTAGATTAAAGCTCAAATTTTATGTTGAATTTATTAGCGCGCAGATTGAGAATTTTTTTATATCTTGCTTCATAAAAAACGTAAGAAACACCTCAATCTGTTTTGCTGTCTCGTTTAATATTTTTTCTTTACTTTGGCCAAGGTTTTGCAATCACTTATAATTTAAACATAAATAAATCATTTCTTATCTATATGTGCACGAAGAAACATTAAACAACTGGGTACAAGGTGAAGTCTATACACTTTTAATATTCATACAACTTCACTCCCTCTCAAAAGGCTGATAAAATTTAAAATAATATAATAGATAAAATATCGGCAAAAACGTACCCATATACGTCTTCCCAATTACCTAACAATGCTTGTTGGCATTTTTAATAGGAAATATTTTGGAAATTTAGGAAACGAAGACCTTTCATTTGTCATTCCTGGGGATTGCGGTCCTAGCTCTAACTGGAAGCATTGAATAAATTTTTTACTCACTAGTTGAGGTAAAGTTTAGTGAGTGACTTTTATCGTACTTACACAAAATCCCTCGTGATTGATTATTTATGTTCCGAAAATAGCTCTTTTTCGTTTTCATTTGCCCAACTTATAGGTATAGGTCTCATATTCCATATTCTTCCAATGTTCTCCTGTGTTAATATGTGTGATTTCTTCTGTGGCCCAGGGAGAAATGTCTGTATTTGTCTATGGCCATTGTTTACTATGGCCTTGTCTGTTACTGAAACTATTGAATAATAATTAATTATATTTACTTATTCAATTCTGAAACCAAAGTTCGAGTATATAGGCACCTTATCTTACGTTTGGATCGCCCTTTCATCGCCGCACATCAAACAGAATTGAGTCATATCCGTCCCGGTACATCTCGCCTTCACATGACCCATCTCCCAGTACTTAAAACATTTAGCCGATCTCCATTCCCGGATGCTATTCCTGACCTTACCGTATTCTTGTATAATTATCCTTTATGAGGACCATCTCTCGTTCGACCGTGACTAAGTCCGTTGCTGTTGTTTTTCTATCTTGGTAACTCTGATTATGATAGCTGACCATGGATACTTCTTTGTACGAGTATCTCTCTTGAATGTAGTGTGTATATTTGTCTCCTCATTCACTGCATTATCCTTCATTTTCCTTAGTACTTTCGAATGACTTTGATCCGGGTTCACAGAATCGGGATTCCGGACTTCTTGTTGCCGTTTGCCTCCTTCTCCTCCTGCGTGTGTTTTGTTCCGATCCTCTCCCCTTTTTGATACTCCTTTGTTTCTCTGTTTCTTTTCGACCATAGTCGTTATGTTAACTTCGACGTCGGCTTTGTCCAACCGATATGGTACTGCCTTATTGATCAGGTCGATGTCTCCTTTTTCACAAACCACGATGAGCAATTTCTTCTTTGAACTCCACGCTCGCCAGGGGGCGCATATATATGGCCACTTTTTTACCTTCCACGATCTGTGTTGTGTTTGCCCATCACCCCTGTCGTACCCCATGTCTGATTTGGTATCTTCGTCCATTTTCCTAGATATATGAATTGGTCCGGTTCCTTTTCGTCGCCGGACGTCTTGATCCTCTATTACGGTACTCGATGCACATAGGTCTTCCATTGCTTCATTCGTGCTTTGCAACAACTTGGAAAACTGGCCGAACTTGTTTCTCGCCTTACCTTCTGGGTCCTCAACGTCTCATGGGCCCTTATTTACATCCGTCCGCACACCACCTAAGAAACTCTTCTCCACCTGTTCTTTCCGTACCCACTTGAATATTTGGAGTTGCTGGCACCCTTTCTGCGTTATGAGTACTTATTGCCCCATAAGGGACACGCTTCCATCTTCGTTGCTAGCAGTGCGGGATTCCCGGCCGAACGAAATTAGTTCATAGTAGCCTTCGAACAAAGTAATAGCATCGGAATCAGAAAAAAAATCGGGTTTAAAAAAGACCATACGATATGAGCGGAAGGTTGCACAGCCGAAAAATAGGAAGAGCCGCGTTGGTAACGAAGCTCACATGTTTTCGCATATGGAATCCATCTACGAATCTGGCTGAATATCGGGAAGGTCGGGAACATAAATCGAACTTAATTTGTAGCCGTGGTTAGCCGCACAACCGAACTTAATCCGGAAAACAGTAAGATGCCAGTATATTAGCGCTTAATTTACTTCAGTCTCTTTCAATGTAAGTTTTCCCGGATTATTGTTACAGCGTCCGAAAGTTCTCGTCCTTTGGCAGAGGAGAGAAAATTAATTATTTTACAATTTCAATTCCCTTGATTGGGTTGCTGATTGTAGTTTCGCAATGCTAATTTGAAACTAGGATAGAATTGATCTGAATATTGGTATTAACTGGACTACCGAATTTTGAAATTTCAACCCGGCCAATTAAGTAAGAATAGACTAACTAATCAGATGTGTTGCAGCAAACGGTGTCTCGGCGTCTGATTGGCATGTGTTTGGTATCAAATGAAGCGCGCTTAATTAACATGAATTTTAAGCCGTTTCCAGATTTGTGGGATGACAGGAAATCGAGGAATTAATAAAAAAAGGTTTTAATTTTGAGTGTTATCACCAGAGTTCGCCGTGCTGCTTGGAAAATCCAGCATTCCCTTTCCGAAATTGCAGAAATTTATAAAAGGAAAGTGATTTAGAGACTTTCTTCCATTTGCTTCGTGGTAATGGTAACGTGTAACGTGTGCATTTTTTATTACAGTTGTAAAAAAAGGCAAGAAAATGCATCACTTGCAGAATATGTAACAGCATTGAATTTATAGTTATAAATTGAATGGCAACAGTAACACAAGCGTTGAAGTGGCCCAGCACAATCCTAAAAGCCCAACTAACGAATTTATTGCTCGAAATGACCTCCACTAACTCCCATGCAATAATAAATGTTGATTCAAACCTAAATTTTCCATTTCTTAAGACTTCAGAGTTATTCTAGTCTACAACATTCAGCATTAATTCTTTTACACCGTGTATATAAACAGGCGAATGGGTAAACTCGCTCTTGACGGTTGGCAATCCTGCATAATACAACAACATAACGCTGGTGTCGTTTGCGAACATAACCTAACCTGAAAGTTTGGGAACTCCTCAGTCCTCATAGCATCAATACACTTACAATGAAATTGCATTCAGTATAAGTATGTACTAAAAAAGGAAGCGAATGTTAACATAGGCACACACACAAAAAATTATGACCTCAATTATAAAACTACAAGCTCTTTCGGGAGCTGTAGGCGAATCACCTCCTTGCTACATCTTAGATGTGGACGAAGTGAGAATCTTGTTAGACTGTGGCTGGGATGAGAAATTTGATCAAGATTTTATGCGCGAATTAAAACGGTATTCGACGTATTGTTTTCAGATTTCATTCGAATATAAAATTTCAGGCACGTAAACACGATCGATGCTGTCCTCATATCGTATCCGGACACAATGCACTTGGGTGCTTTACCTTACTTAGTAGGGAAATTGGGTTTAAATTGTCCTATCTACGCAACGATTCCGGTTTACAAAATGGGGCAGATGTTTATGTACGATAACTATCAATCACATCATAATATGGAAGATTTTGATCTTTTCACTTTAGATGATGTAGATGCAGCATTTGATAAAATTATCCAGCTTAAGTTTAATCAGAGTGTCTCTTTAAAGGGTGAGTAATACTGCGTTTTAGTTTTGTTTATTACTCTATGTATTTAATGCAGGAAAGGGTTACGGTCTCACTATAACACCGTTACCTGCTGGTCATATGATCGGAGGTACTATTTGGAAGATAATGAAAGTTGGAGAAGAAGATATCATTTATGCTAATGACTTCAATCACAAGAAAGAGCGTCATTTAAATGGTTGCGAACTGGAAAAACTGCAAAGGCCCTCACTTTTTATTGTTGATGCTTTTAACGCTAATTACCAACAGGCACGGCGGAGAGTAAGGGATGAAAAACTTATGAGTATGATTGTGTGACCTCCATCAATAAATGGTAATGAGGTTGTGTTTTAGCTAACATATTACAAACACTACGAAATAACGGCAATGTACTGGTCGCAGTGGATACAGCTGGTAGAGTATTAGAATTAGCGCATATGTTGGATCAGTTGTGGAGAAACAAAGAGTCAGGCCTTTTAGCTTACTCGCTGGCTTTACTAAACAACGTTAGCTACAATGTCGTCGAGTTTGCCAAATCACAAATAGAGTGGATGAGTGACAAATTAATGCGCAGCTTTGAAGGGGCTCGTAATAATCCGTTTCAATTTAAACATCTGCAGTTATGCCACAGTATGCAAGAGTTATCGAAAGTGCCCAGTCCAAAGGTTGTATTGGCCAGTTCTCCTGATATGGAGAGTGGATTTTCCAGAGAACTATTTTTGCAATGGTGTTCGAATAGTAATAACAGTATTATTATAACAACAAGGTAGGTTGGGGATTTGTGATATGCCATTAAACTAAAGGAAAACCATTGAGGCAACTTTTGATTCTGAATCAGATTGATTAATAATTGCCTTTTCTCTACAATTTTGTATGGCTAACTCCATTTCTTTAAATCTGAAATTATGTTTCATACTCGGTTTCATAATAGCTTTTGACCTAGGTATAAGTAATTATGGGTCTATAATTGTACAGAGATCATTTTCAAAGAATACATATGTATAACTTCTTTTTAAATGGACCACATCCAAGCATTACTTATTTTATTGTAATGCCTGAATTAAACAAGAATACACATGCAAAAAGTATCATAAATGAAACATAATTCAACACAAAAAAAATAAATACATTCCTCCTCTCATCCCTCACTGTGATGTAAAATGCAGATTTCCTAACACTATGCTAAACATTTTTTAAAAAATCTTCTGATCTTACCACCTTTTGGGTACGAGAAAATTTTAAGTTTTTCTACCTTGAAGATTACAATGTATTTCTTATGGAAATAATTCCATGGCCGATTGTGATTGAAATCAAATTCATTCGTTTATAGTGTCACATAGTCACCATCAACACAGCCATGGAATTATTTCCATAAGAAATATATTGTAAACTTCAAGGTAAACATTCAAGATTAATTCCCAGATGAAATACCAAGTGTTTAGTATCTCTGGTTTTGTAATTTTTTTCTATGAGTGACATTAATATCCAATATGGCGTCCATAAGAATGTTGATGTGAGTTACTCGAAACCCACAAGTCATAGATTTTGATTTTAGCACCATCACCAAGCTGAGAAAAAATAACGATATAGGTACATATCATTTTATAAAACTTTGATCTGCTAGACAGTCAGTTTAAATAATTAAAACGTACAAACATTACCACGTCTGGGTTCACCCAGAATACGTAGGTACACTATTCACTATAACCACCTGTTATATAACTAATTAATCTTTACATCGCTGCACCGACATCCTTCATCCAACTATCATCTGCACTTAGTTAACCTCGATCTGTTTATTCAAAATAAAAAATAAAAAAAGGCCTTTAATGGGTCTTTTTGGGTAATCTTCACCCAAAAGAATCTCAGAAACGCCACCTCAACTACGAAAATCGGTCAAAACTTTTGAATCTTGTCAGACGTTAAAGATATCATACAATCGGCCTAGATATGATAAATGAAAGATGCTTCCCACACAGAAATTAGCTTTGGATATTATTTTTGTCATATTCACCGTCGGAAACCTCGTAAACGTCACCCCAAACGTAAAAATCGGTCTAAAAACATATATTTCCTGAAATTTTAAAGATTGGCGCCATTTTCAATCCTAAGGGACGGAACTTTCGGCTTTGCGACTCAAATCACTCTAATAGGTCTAGTGAACATGTGTTCCAAGTGGCACAATTTTAATACGAAATGCCGTTTGTTCTCATGGGCCGCTCCCACTATAACAAATAGTTATATTATACTATAAAGGGATATTTTAACCATTGAGTGAATTAACTTTCACGAGCTTCATTTTATAGCTAAAGCCATATAAATCATTGTGAAGCTTTTGACAATTCTGAATTTAATTTAGACGTCAAAAATAGCAAGCTTAGGCTCTACCGTCGCGGTCGTTTCCATAGAAACAGCATTGTTGTAGGTTCTGAATATGATTTTATATCGTGCTCCACGTCCCACTTGAAATAAGAATGGCAGATGACATTAGAATGCACAAAAATCTGTTTCACTTTATCTACCCTTGTGGTTAAAGTGATCACTTTACGGTTCAAAAGCGGCTTAGCCTACTCATTCAAACCTATTAAAATGTCAATTTTACCTATAGTATAAAATAGATTAAATAAAATAAAATATGTTAGATTCTACACTACTTTCACTTCTATAAAAAATTGTCTTTTAGAACCTCGCCTGGTACTCTTGCGCGTGATTTAATTGATAACGGTGGCAACAGAGCGATTGATCTGGTTGTAAAAAGGCGAGTTAGATTGGAAGGTTCAGAATTGGAAGAGTACGAAAGAAGGGAAAGGGACAAGGAGGACTATTATGCTAAAGAGTATGTTTTTTTTGCAATGTCAACCGTTTAAGATTTCCCAGTGTTTTAGTGAGGACGTAGAGTCAGAGTCAGATGATGATATCGAAATGAGCATAATATCAAAGGGCAGGCACGATATCGTAATAAAACAGGAAGGCAAAGTAAGCACGAGTTTCTTTAAAGTAGCAAAAAAGCAATATCCCATGTTTCCTTTTCGAGAAGAAAAAATAAAATTTGACGAGTATGGGGAAATAATCAAACCAGAAGATTATAAATTAGCAGATGTGGTAGCGGAGGGAGAAGACAATAAAGAAAACATAGTTATTAAAAAAGAAGAGGAAATTGTACGTAAGTAGTTAAATTAGCAAAGTTAATAATCTATGTGTTCTGGTACCTACTTTATATCAGTTTTTTTATTTGATTGTTTAGTAATCATTTCAGTTTCTTTACAGCTGATGTAACGGAATTCCCGTCAAAATGCATCATACTAAATCGTACTGTGCAAGTAAATGCACAAGTGCAGTACATTGATTTTGAAGGAAGATCAGATGGAGAATCTCTTCTGAAAATCTTATCGCAGTTAAGACCTCGAAGGGTTGTTGTCGTCAGAGGGTCTATGGAGAGCACAGCGACAATTGTCAAACACTGCGAAGAAAGTATGACCTCAAGAGTGTTCGCCCCAGCTCAAGGGGAGATAATTGACGCTACTAGTGAAACCCATATCTACCAAGTATGTGCAGCATCTCCAGCTGAACTGAACTCACTCATATTTTTAGGTACGTTTAACAGATGCCTTAGTCTCCCAGCTCAATTTTCAAAAAGGTAAGGAAAGCGAATTGGCTTGGGTGGATGCCCAAGTTATGTTCCGAGAAGCACAACATGACGCTAAACGATTAAATGTTGACAACGAACCAATGGATGGTACAAACATTTCCCATTATGAGTAACATTATAATGACTTGTTTTACTGTAGAGGATGAAGAGGAAACAAAAATTCTGACGTTGGAACCATTATCGAGTGCATCTCCCCCCTCCCATGACACAGTGTTTATCAATGAACTAAAATTGTCCGAATTTAAGCAGGTGTTATTAAAGGGAAATATAAACTCGGAATTTTCAGGCGGAGTTCTATGGTGCTCTAATGGTACTATAGCAATTAGAAGGGTAAAATGGTGCAAACGAAACTATTCATATAAATAACTGTCTTATTTTAGATTGAAAATGGAAAAATTATTTTAGAAGGATGTATCTCCGAAGATTATTACAAAGTAAGGGAACTTCTATATCAACAATACGCTATTTTATAAGTGCAAACAATTTTTTAATACAAATTTGTGGTTTTAATTTTCAATAAAATTGAGTTTTATTAAAGAAGTGTGGACAATATACCTACATACGTGTAATATGAAATTTGTATGACAATCAACCTTGCATGAACCTATTCAAGATTTCTAAGAATAGGTATGATATAATAGACGTTGAACACTTTTTAAATGTTAAATGTACACATTTGCAAAGTTTGTTGGATTCTTTCGACCAAACTAATACCGAATAAGCGACTTTTACGGCACGTAAACTACAGGAGTAAAAATTGACGATTTTTGAAGTACAGTAGAACTTCGATTATCCACGCCACGATTTCCCTTCATTGAATTTTTTAACTTTACATTTTAAATTTACGGACCATGCACTGGAAGATTAAAACTGATCAAAGATTTTCACACAGACCAAAGTAACAGACTTTTTTTCAAAAGTACCTATAGCTAATCTAAAAATATGCGCTTTTTTGCAAAGTTAATTTATTGGTGTAAACATTTTGGTTGCGATATTTAAGTACAAATTTTCTTTTGTAATAATTTTCTGATTTCAGCGGACTTTCCAAAAGGAAAATGAACGCTGTTATCCGCGCTTTGTCCGTCTATACCGCACTAGTCCTCCAGTTTAAGCTTTTTCGGTGTAGCACGGCCCCGAGACCAGAACGACAAAAGATTTTTTTGGACTACTCACTTCCTTTGCGAGATATTACTGATTCTATGCTAGGAATGCGCTTTCGTCAGTAGCGCGTGACCACGTTTTTAACGTGTTTATCTCTACATGTACTTAAAAATTTGCTGTGGCTAGCACAGATACCACCTGCATGCACGTTCTGCTTTTCGGTCCTTTCTTTCATGTCTAAGAATATGTGTACCAAATTTGGTTCCATTCAGTTTAGGCGGAAATGACAGTAGAGATGGACTGACATCATCGAGATTTTGTTTGATTCGGAATCCTGGTGCTTTTATAAAAATGTGTTTCCTGTGGAGCACGGATAATCAGGGATCTCTCAATTGTATTTCAGAATTAAGCTTTTATGATTTAGGTATTTTATATTTTACAAAAAAATTACAACAATTAGTAAGCCCCTATGCTGTTACTACGTGTAAAGAAATGGGTACACACATATCACGCAGACAGCTGTTATCATAGAATTACACATAATTCTATGGCTGTTATACATTTGCAAAACTGCTGTTATATCGTGCCATACATTTATATTGAAAAGTAGTTGGCATATTGTTTTATATAAAAACAGATGTTCGTTCTAATATTTTGTAAAAGTGTCAAAATAGAACGAGATCCTTAACATTGCCTTTATTTCCACTGTTTAAAGCGTTTCTGTGTATCAGTACAAAGATTCACATTCGTGAGTGCTCAATAGAGGCATAATTATAACAACTGCATTATACATACTACTATTATTACAATTTATAGCTCCTGGTGAATGGAAGGTAGCATGGAGCTTCCTTTTTGTCGACCAGGTTGGTTCCATACTTACTTTTGCTCGTACTTTTGTATATACGAAGGACCATAGCCCACTGCTCAGCCACCTAATTGGAGAAAGGGGACTGGAAATTAGAATTACGGTACGCGACAACTCACCACTTACGACAGCTCGCCAGCGCAACGAATGATTCGCCACTGCGACAACTCGCCAATTAATGATCTTTTTCCTGTTTAATGTGTCAAGAAAAGTTCATATAATAAGAAAATCCTACCGTCAACATTTTATTAATTAAAGTGTAATTTGGACGTATCCACTTGAGATTATACCATATGCCATATACTACACTATCAAAAGTAGGTTTCAACGTAGCGGATAGTACTCATTCTTTCGATTTACTTGAACAATATAAATTTGACAATCAAATCCTTACGATTTATTGTATCGTGTTAACTAGCCTTATAACCATAGAGGAAATACTATGACAAAAGAAAATTGGGGTGGCAGACGTTTACTAATCATCAAACGAACTGTCGTTATCTCTCGGTCTATAATAGTTAATGCACTTGTACGACACATTAAACAGGAAAAAAAGTCGTGTGACTTACAATCCCTCGGGCCGCAGGCCCCGGGGCCCTGTCGCCCTCGGCATAAATGATGATGATAAATAAATATTACCTAACCTACTTGTTTTTTTTTAAATGTTGGTGTTAATGGTTTATATGAATGTCTTTTATTAATAACGGGCATTGAACTATATACTCTGTAACTGGAACGACATCGAGCGCCAAAATCGCGTGCCGCAATGATTTTAGGCAACCAGCATAAAGTAGGTATTCTCATCCTTGTCTGGCACGTTGTTTTGTATTGCATATGCAGCACCGATCACACGTATTTGGTTAAAAATACAGATAAGTACATAAATTGGGGGGTGGGGGCCTTGAAAGATAAAGATAAATGCTTGTCGAAGCTTTTATAAGTGTCAATATTTATTTGATAATGGAATATCTTAAAATATATACTTATAATAATGTGGTAAACTGCGCCATTTCTCACTCACACACTCACATACTTGATTCTTGAAGTTACAAAAGTATAATGTCAATAATGTCATTCATGGTGGTTCCACTCATTCCATTTGCTTATTAACATAAAATAAAGTTAGAAACATTGGTTGTGTTCGTTTGTAACGTACCGTTTACATAATATATTAGCAGGGAGGTAGGTACCTAATATATTACAATTGGCGTCGAGGTAAACGTAAATTTAAAAATTACTTTTTTTTTAGAATAAAATGAGTTTAAGAATCATGGTTACTCTAAGAGCAAAAATTCAATTTACTCGAAGTGGTCACCGCATTGCCATTAGATGGAAACGAATTGACACGAATGTCTTATGCTGGTCTTATGGAACGTTTGTTTCTTGTACGAGACTGGAATTTGTCTAACAGTCCGATGGATCCTTTGTTTTCGGAACTATACCTTGACACATCCAACGTAACTACCAAACACACCAGTTGTGAGTGTTGGTGGTGCCATCGACAGTATCGAAGAATTCAGGACAAATGCCCATTGGAACATCCACAGTGAGCGGCTTGAGTAATGCATAAGTGCACATTTCGTTGATGAGCAGCGAAAGGTTTCTGCGCATCTAACCACGGTAATTGGACCAGAGAGGGTTTATAAGCAGAGTTGGACTGGGTCAACTGGGTCACTTGGGTCACTAAATTAAACTGGGTCGCTGGGTCACGTCATACTCTTTTCAGTTAGACCCAGTGACCCAACTTGACCCAGTTTGACCCAGTGACCCAGTTTGACCCAGCGACCCAATTTCATCCGGGGACCCAATTCGACCCAGTCACCTAGTTTGATCGAATAACGCAGTTAAGTCAGTGCCCTCGGTTCAAGTGTACAGATTATGAAATAAATGAAATGCTGGTTTGTTAAATATAATACTCGATTGCTTGACAACTGCCATTTCTGTGATGTTTGCTTTAATACTGCCGTAAAAAACTTTCCATGTCCCGAATTGTATTAGAATAATGTTATTTCTTTGCTTCAGGGCTTACCAGTTTGCTTAAAGGTGTTCATTCACATTTAATTTTTTTCTACTAGTTAGCTTAATCCAAATAAATCTTTTCTCTAAATACTTTCATTGACTACAAACTATAAACAAATGCATTTGATTTTTTTAGGTATTAGTTCTCTTGAATGAAATTGGGCTAAGTGCTTGTTGCCGAATATTATTGAGGAATTTTTTTTAAATTAAAAGTTACTTGAAATTGTTTTGGATGATACCTAACAATAATTTAATTACTGGGCCACCGGGTCAAGACGGGTCACTGAGTAAAGCTGGGTCAAGATGGGTCACTGGGTCAAGCTGGGTCACCGGGTCAAGTTGGGTCACCGGGTCAAACTGGGTCACCGGGTCAACTGGGTCACCGGGTCAAGCTGGGTCACCGGGTCAAGCTGGGTCACCGGGTCAAGCTGGGTCACTGGGTCAAGCTGGGTCACCGGGTCACTGGGTCAGTAAACGAACTGGGTCACCGGGTCACTGGGTCACTCTATGCTTGACCCAGTCCAACTCTGTTTATAAGGCATTGCGCTACTTATATAACCCAGTTTTGTCCCAAGATGAAACGTACGCCGAGTTATGTGAGGGCAGAATTACACCTTCTACAAAAGCTCTCCCATATTTTCCAGAACTCACCTTTATAACTTGGCCCCAGAAAAACCATTGTATATACATTGGAAAAACTCAAGACCTGCAAATCCTTCGGAATATATCGTAGGGAAATAAAAAAAGTTTTTCATATATAAAACCGCTTCTACCCCATTAAAGCATATGTGGATGGATATGGATGTAGAAAATGCAAACCGTGATATTTTCTAATTTAACCTTTGTGATATATGTACCTGTGTGATATGTGTATGCTTTTATATGTTTACACTTTGACGCCTCCTAATGTACGTTCAGTGTAGGCCGAACCGAAGGAATCGGTAATAAATAAAAAAATAAATCCTTAAAGGTATTTTTCGCCCCATTGGTGAGCATTATCAATAATAACGTTGAGTGAAAAATTAAATAATAAGGAACTTCATATTCAAATTAGTAAGTCAAAACGGCTTTATAGGTTTTGACGGCGTTAACGCTTTTCTTCATATGATGCTCTCTAGCGAGTGGACAGTGGAATGCCCTATTGAATTAGTATTAAAGAGTGCGAAAGAAAAATTATCATTCATAAAGACAGTGTAAATGAGTGTGAGGTACATTAGTAAAGAAATCTGAGCGATGCAAATCCCGTCATGCGCAAAAATAATAAATGCGCGCGTCGAGGTTGGAAAATGTTATCAAAACGTACCCATGAAATTGAATATTTGAATTTTTATTATGAAAATGATTGCACGTATATGCAACACAATTCATGACTATTTTTGCAAGTCTCTTAATAACATATTTTAGACAAAAATAAGCAAAATGTAAGACGTAGTATAAGCCATCCCATAAGCCCACATGAGTAAAACAAGGTAAGGGATACCTACCTCTACCCATCTCTCTCTCACAAAAATTCGCCACGGCCCCTGGCAACGGCTGATTACGGGTGATGCCGTTCCAGTTACAGAGTATATAGTTCAATGATAAAGGGTGATCAAAAATGAGTTGCTGTCGAGTGTCGAGTCGCCTTTGGAAGTTTCCCATGTAAACAAAAATTCCAAAGGTGACTCGACAGCAACTCATTTTTGATCGCATAGTAGTAATAACGTAAATAAAATATCACATTATAGGTACTTTTATACTCTACAATTTTGAATCAAACATAATTTTACTTAAGCATCGCCATTGACGAGTTATTTTAGAAAAACCTAAAAAAATCAGACCTTTTTGTTCATTTTTGACCACAGAAATTTCTCCCGACATAAGTTGCTCTGGCAAACTTGTTTTTTTCTGTTCCCTTACCATTTACAAGTCGGAAAAATAAAATTTTCTACCGAACCTTTTGTAACCATTTGGATTTAGCATTTTTAAATCTAATTTGACTGTACTAATAACGACTCGACCGATTTTGTTCAAATTTTGGACATATATTGCTGTGTGGAATGGGATGTGGGCACTCGACTACCCACAAAACACCTGTCCAACTCGCTAAAAAAAATCAACATTGAAACTTAGAATTTTAATATTTTATAATCTCTCCTCGTACACATCCGGCAGCTGCATCTGATATAAAGGTAAACCCTAATATTGACTTAAAATTATAAATTTGAGAGACTCGGTGGCTTCGACTGACATGAAAAATCTATCCGCGGGTCGCACAGACGATTCAAGTCAAATAAACGCACAATTCATTGATGGTTTATTCCGGAACACTTCTTTGTAACCGTAAGGGTGGGTAAAGTGAAACAAGTCATTGTGCATTCCAATGGCATTTGTCATTCTTATTAAAAATGGGACATGGAGCACGATATAAAATGGTTCAGAACAGAATACAATATTGTTTCCATGGAAACGACGGGAGAACCTAAGCTTGCTATTTTGGACGGGTAAATTAAATTCCTACAGAATGTTCGGAAGTTTTATAATGATTTATATAGCTTCTCTTATAAAATAAAGTTTTGTATTATACAACGATAAATAGCAACTAACCATCTCATGAAAGTTAATTCAGTCGATGGTTAAAAGACACCTTGATCGTCTTGTATAATAAATTACACTTTAATTGGAAACCGACGAACTGCATCTTCAACAAAATGAATAGGACCAGTGGCGTAGCGTCCGGAGGGGCGGTCCGTCCCGGGCGCCACTTTAGTAGGAGCGGCAGTGTCATACCTACCAATAATATCCCGGGGCGCTTTTGAAAATAGCTAAAAGTAGGAAACGATAAAAAAATGTTGTGAAAATGCATTTAAATTTTTATTTCGTACGCAACGACGATGACCATCGACGGACTTGAAGATGCTTTAACTGACAAAAACTGAGATGAAAATACATGACGAAGAGACTTCTGTAAGGTTTGGATTTAGAGAGTATAGGCAACTAGTGATGCACATGTAATTCAATGGGGCGTGCATTGCCTCTGAACTTCATTCACCATTCCATAAGCAAGGGGTGTATATGATCGGAAAAATATGCATTAGGTAGATAGATGTACAGAGCATAGTTTCCATACAATATAAACTGATATTTTGTCCACTAATATATGTTTAAAAAATCCAGAAAACATGCGTCAAAAGAGTTCATAGTTTAGGAATTAATTGCAAAAATTAGGGAGCAATTTAAGCAATACGGGTGTATGGGATCGGTAGCGTGAATACTTATCTATATTTTGGCAATTCATGTGAAGCTCAAAAGTTTTCATAAAAAAAGTGGTGAATGAAGTTCTGAAAAATGGGCATGTAAACTGGAGAAATGGAAATAAACTACGCAGCTGTGACTAATATCGCGGTCAACAGTGTAGCTTCTTTCTCACAGAGGGTGCCACCAAGAGTTTTAGGAAGTCAGTAAAAAATACGATAAAGATATGAAATAGGTAAGCGCTTTTATCTTGCGATGGAGTTGTTCTTACTTTTTAACTAGGCTAGTACTAGTACTGTGTAATGGGGATAATAAAAGACCAAAAATTTAAGAGCAAAAAAAACTAGCAGGCTATGTAAGTTGCCTATGCTAAATCATTTAGCGATTCTCTTTCAAGGTTGAACAGAGCGTGAGTGTAATAGAATTTGCTGACAGCAAGAAAAAGATCGTTCACTGGTATATTATTATTTTGTCAACTACTTGCTTCGAAATTTATTTGGTTTCTCTTTCCTATTCATTGTAAAAGGTACCTCCTCTACCTATCGTTTTATGAAATAAATAATAGAAATGGGGATAGGTAACATTCCTTTACAACAAATATCAAAATTATACCTAATTTTTAGAACAAAGGGCTGTTGTATATTGTTGTTGATGTCTGGCAAGATGCGACCTTGTGTGGGTGTTTATTTGTAATGCGATTTGTTTGACCGTCTTCCCTATTCTTTATCTTTGCTGATTGCAGATTAAAATACCGTAATTTATAATCCATACCTTGTTGCAAATTAAATTTTTTGAACTTCAATAGTTCCATTGAATAAAGCTCTTTATTCAATGATAGTACCTATTACATATTAGTATTAGTTTAGTCAGTTTAGTGTAATGTGTAATAATTGACCTATACAGGGTGATTCAAATTCAAAGGCCACCATGGGGATCTCGGGAACTGTAAGAGATAGGTAGAGGTAGTTTACATTTGACAAAGTTACCCTTGATGGTAACATCATCTATTTTTAATAAGAAATAACATTAATTTGTAAAAACACAAGAAACTACTTACGTACGTTACTTAAGACAAAGGCAAAAAAGATATTTTACAAGCATTAAAAAAATTGATGTGTACATTTTTGAAATCAGAAAAAAATTCTCTATCAAATGACACAAAAAGTAAAAATTACTTCCATAAGAAACAAAGTTGATGATAGTTAACCGGAGACGAAACGTCAAACTTCAAATTTAAAAGTAGCATCTTGTAGAGGGAAAAAAGTGGCCATAATAATGTGTCATTTATTATTAAATATCTTTGTAAACAACTATTAACTTCAGTAAAAAACAAAAACGATTTTCAAAATCTCGTTTTTTTCCGGATATCTCCGAAAGTAGTCAGAATTTTCAGTTTCAAAACTGTTTTTGTTAAGCATCAAAATACACAACTTTGCCAAATTTACCACCTACCTATCTCTTACAGTTCCCGAGATGCCTATGGTGCAGTGCCGGATTTAGGGTTTCTGCCGCTGTGGGCAAACATTTTTTGCCGCCCTTGACATATCACTATATCACCATTATTACAAGGTGGGAAAAGTAAGGCATTCATTGGCTATATTTGCAATGCAATGAATGTACTAACAGATTTTATTTTTGCTTCATTTCATTTACCGATTCACCGTTTACCTAAAAAATTTGAACGCATTTTAATTTTTCTGTTTTCCTCCAAATTTGCCGCCCTTACAATTTTGCCGCTGTGGGCAATTGCCCACGTTTGCCCCTTATATAAATACGGCACTGCCATGGTGGCCCTCGAATTTGAATCAGCCTGTATATTACTAATTTACAAAAGACCATCCCTCGAATGTAAGACATGGGGAACAAATGTATATTTAGGTATAAACGGCTAAAAAATTTAAAAAAAAATCGGTAGATATACCGTATGTCCCCGGATTGACCTTTACAAGAAGAAAAACTTTTACTATACTTTTTGACAAAAATACATTCTCCATAAAAGCTTTTGCTTGTTCTAATTCGAAATTTCCCTACCGTTTCAGAGAAAAATACAAAAAAAACGAAAATATGGTTGAACTTTTTCCAAGTCCTAAAAGTCAAAACGCGTCTCTATATAACACACTTCGTAATGACATTGAATAAAAACCTCTTTATTCAATGGTAACAATGAAAAAGAATTGAATTTCCAAAGGTGTTTTCTTTAAAATGTCGGAATCAAGAGTTTTACTGAAGGCCCTTCCAAACAAAAAGCCCCTGTCGCCACTTGTGAACCAATTTGACGATCTTAATTTTGAAAGTCCCCCATGCCAATAATTACGCGATTTTTACTTCATACGTTACAAGCGGTTCATTATTCTCCTCAAGTTATGTGTGGTAGAGCGCTAATTATAATTTTGTTAACCTAGCAGTCTGTAAGGAGCCGTGAACGACCTTGCGTTTGTGTTTTGTATTTTCTTGTCGTGTGGTTATGCAAATCAAATTGCATTTTTTTTAAAGCTCCCTCTGTGTTGTTTGGGGCCCACTTAAAGAGAGTATAATGATTTAAATATTTGTATAGAAAACTGCTGTAGTTACGCTATTCATTATTAGGTACCAGCACATTCTAACGAAAAAAACTTTGTCCTTTACTATGGGTACTTCTCTTTTCAGGCAATCCCAGCCTTAAACTGCTGTTCTCAATATAGGTACTCCAATCTTCTGTCATGCAATTCAAATATCATTATTGTCTTTGAAATTCTTGCGTTTCTAGGCTCGACTTCAGAAAGCAGTGTTGGTTATATCCTCTTTACCGCATTATTAAAAAATACGCTGTTTTCGGTCTCTCTTTATAGTAGCGTGTGTTGTTTATCTGTTACATGGATCATCTAGGTAGCAAACGAAAGCTTATAGATGTAATGTCAACAGCCCCCCCCCCCCCCCCCCCTAAACAATAGCTCGCTCTAAAACTAGTCAAATCCAGAATAGAATAAGAAATTGGGAATCTTTTTTTTAATAAACGGTAGGGAACTCAAAATTTACACCAGCTCCTAAAATATAGGGCGACAAACCTTGACCGCGCCCCGGGGGCCAACGAATTACGCTACGCCACGTTTTTTTCATTTTTCAAATAGCAAGGCAAAATTTTTATAAAATTATTCGAAAGACTTTTTTTCTGCGCACAATCTACATACAATACGCTAGGTTTTATACACAAAAAAAGAAGAAAAAATGTCACAGTACTATCGCAAATTAATTAAATTATTAACTATTACCGGCCGCATCCCTGACTTAAATATCTATAATGACTCCCGTCATCACTGACTCTGACAGATTGACATTAATCAAAAGTTCTAGGTATATAGGTAAAAATGAAAATTTTATATTAAAATACGGTTTGGGGTAAAATTTAATACCAAACTCGTCTACCTAGCTGACTTCAATATTTCCTCGTCAGTAATGTAATCTGTCATTTTCCTGACTTTTATGTAATTAACTATTAATTAAATAAATTCGCTTAGCCAGCTTTTCTGCTGGCTCTTTTCGAGCGTGTGAACAATTTCAAAACAGCTGGATTATGAAAATAAACGGAGAAGCCGGTTCTGTATAACGTTAGAAAAAACATAAGATTCGGATTTATTCAAATAATTGTGAAATAGATAGGGGTAACGAACTTGTGTGAATTACACCATTAAACAGGGAGCTTTTGATTGGAGATTTTGTATAATCCAGCTCTGAAAACAGCTGTTCCACACATAATCCGTTTGTACCGTTTTGTTAGAAAATGCAAATAAAACGAATGGAATGTTTCCAGATAAGTAGCTGCTGCAGCCTTGAACTTGCCGCGACGATTATTGTTATAAATAAAATATTGTCAGCTACTTTATACTTTGCCGATTTGTTGAAGAAAAAGTAAACGATATAGAACGGTAAGAATATCAAATAAAATAGAGATAAGAGAGCGGCGCAGCCCGAGCTTACGCCTTTGGCGTGTGTGGAGTAGTGGGGAACTCGTCCCTTCCACCAACTTCATTCATACAAACTGTCTTAGTTTAAGCAGTTTTAAAAGCATCATTGTTGCCATCTCACTTTACTGGCTTCGACAGTTCAAGAATCTTTCTCGTGTGTTGTGTTCGTTTGTTTATAAGTTTTTTTAAACGTGGATTTTAGTGCACGTTGAATAATCAAGTTGGCTTTATAAAGGTACGTTCATTTCTAAATTCATTGAATAATCTTATTCGTCACACCTGAAGTTGTTGTATTATATTCTAGGCTTACAAGTTTTTCATTATAGGCATGTTTTCTGCTTGCAAAGCAAAAGATTCGCATTTATTTAATGTCAGCAAAAGTCGTAATGAAAAACAGCAATCTATGAATGAATTAATACTACACCGATGGTGTTTTGTTTCTTTGAATTACGGTGTCGATTCATGTGTTTCTTTCCACGCTTCTAGGATTCGTCTCTTCCAATGCCAGAAATCTATAAAATATTCGTCTTAATGAATACCAATGATACGCTGCAGCTATCTCATTTAGGCACCGATAAGATAAGCCGTTCGATCATTGTAAACCACTTTCAATTGTTTCTCTTTCGTTCATTCATTCATTCATTGTAAATAATACGGAACTCACTGCAGTTCTTTAAGGTTATAAAAGAATGGCTTGATTGCATATCGTGGTTAGTTCATTCACACCAAATAATATACCTTCAATTAATAAAATGATAAGATAACTACACGAAAAAGTAGTTCGGTACTCGAGAGTAAACTTTGCAGGTATGAAATAAAAGACCACCCTCGTGGTTCTACTTACAAGGTTGCAAATTTGCAATGCGGGCTTCTAAAATGCCCTAGTCAATGAAACCGCGCTAGCCGCTTTTTTACAATTAAAGTGGCATTTTTGTCATAATCATGTTCCTCTTTGCCCCTGTGCTCATACACTTACGAGTTACATTACCTCTTGGCACTCAACAAAATTCCAAGAATTGTGATATCTACTTAGATAGGTACCTAGGATCATATAAGTCTGAATCTGAAGGTAATAGTTGTATGTTGTAATTGTCTGCCATATACAAGGTTAATTGCTACAGGATGTCCCAACTGAAACTTGTGCTCAGTAATAATTTCTTACAACGTTAGCAAAAAAATTATGTATTTCAAATAATAAAATGCGAGATAAAATGAATAATTTTTAAAATATCAGAGCCACTCTTCTCTATTATGCCTTAGGCCAGTGGTTCTCAAACTTATTTCCATGTCGCCCCCTTTCATAAAACTAAAATTACTCACGTCCCCCATCCCGATTAAAAAATAAAATGCTGTTACTACAAACGTATTTATTAAAAAATTACAGGGTGAGTTTTTTTTTTCATTATGGGGACTCGGCAACCGTAAGAGATATACAGCCATTTGGGACAAATTTATGCAAAATTGTATGGTGATTAATTTTCCTCTCCAAAAAGTCTTGTCAAATAGCGAATTATGGCCCAAAAACCGAAAAATGTCATTTTCGAGAATACGTTGGCGTCCATTTATTTTCAAAGATAATATCAGCAAATACTTTTAACAAAAGGTTGGTAAATTTTTCTCAACTTTCTGAGGGTACTAAAAAAGTTGTTATGGCCCATAAAATATTATGTTTTTCAATCAAGTTGGATATTGCATCCATAACATCAACGGCTTTTTGAGGTCGTTTTTGGTTCATTCGAGATCTCTTCTTTTATAGCACATTAGCAACATCATATATCGCACACTGGCAACATTGCGCAACATCAATGCTTTCATCAGCATAAAAAGGCGAATTTACCGAATTGTAGATACCTTCTTATTGGTGTAAGAATTGGTCAAATACAATTGTACATAAAAATACCTAATATAAATATTTTAAACGTAAATATTTGCTTCAAACACATAAGGGATCTCGCGCCCCCCCCTTAACAACGCCTTGTGCTCCCCAGGTCAGTTTGAGAAACACTGCTAGGCCAACCAGATGACAATGTATTGTTTGGAGGGGGGGGGGGCACCGCAACAAACTGTACTGTACAGCACACACCGTATCTCGATAGCTAAACGGTTTTACGAGTTCAAGTAAACATTCGTTTTGATTTTTGGAAACAATGCATGGCTGACTGAATAAAGTCATTATTAACGGCGTGATTTCGGCAAGATTGCGGAGAATTTTGGCTAGAATTAGAGAGATGAGATTATAGGATGGTAGTAGCTTACTTCTTCAAACACCCGAGATTTTTCATGCGTCGGTCCTTACTTTGACACAGGCGGTGAAAAGGCTTCTACGACGCCTTGATCGCCAGATGCAATCCAAGTTCAGCGTTTCATAAACAAATCTGTGGCAGGGAAACCCGAAAGAAAACCGAAATGGAATTTTGATTTAATGCTCTCCGAAATTGTGGAAGTAACCTTGGAATTACAAAAAAGAATACTGGAATTAGAGAAGATCAAAACAAACAAAAATAAACCGATTCTCCAAAATGTTTTGCCCCCAGAAAAAATAACGTGTGTACAAACTCCATCACATACCGAATACAATTTTTAAAGAAATAGAAAAATTAACCTACCGATTTTTGATTTTTTGTAGCTATGGCTTGAAACTACAAATTTATTTCGTGCATCGTATTCGTACGCTTAATGTTTTGCCGGGAAACGTATTTTAAATCGTTAGCTCCGCCTCCTCCTATATAGCACAGATGTGTATATCTGTGCCGATACGTTCGAAAGTGGTCCATGGGATGGAAAATGATGATAATATTAAACCATTCACGGAATTTGTAATTTTTGAATTTGATAGGGATGGAGAGGAAGTACTGTGGATGGGGTATCCCAGTCTACGTAGAAGTATAAGATTTCTGGCTGTTCGTCACTACGGCAGGGGAGGAGCTGAAGGAATTAAGAGCCTCAGGAAATGACTGATCGCTGACTTGTCTTTCTAGAGCAATCCATAGTCCTCCAAGGTTTTCTTTGTCTTTTGTGACACCTGTTTAAGACCAGTGCCCTTCCTGTGCCTTTTTACACTACACATTTTTCAGGCGTACCCACATTAGTTGATCACCACTCTCACCAATAAGACGGTCAGAAACTATACACAGACCAGCACCTTCACGCCAGTTATGATAAAGGAATATATCTCGCAGTAAAGCAGAAAACAAGCGAACCAGGACCGTCCTTATGTACCTATTTATACATGATGTTCAAGATAAGGATATGTGTACATGAGGATCTCCGTAACCCTAGAAGATAGGACGATGGTCAAATTAGAGAAAAGAGAAAATTAGGGAAAACCAGAAAGTTCCGATTACTACCGAAGATATGCCAGAAAAACCGAAATTTGCCGATTTCTTTTTTTCTGATGTTATCTGAACCGATACAAATACTTTTTCATTGCCACTTTTTGAGCTCTACAAGATAGCGTTGAGACCTCGGTTGAGACATTTTCAATACAACGTTTTGATTCGAAAAAATCATCATCAACTTTATTTTTTTATACGGCCCGTAAAAAAAGTACATACTGTAGCCCAACAAATCGATACCAATTCGTCACATACAATGGTTTTAAATCGGAAACCTTATAAGCCTGTTCAGGAGTTCCGCAAGGATCGAACCTGGATCCGCTCTTTTTCTTATTATTCATTAACGACATCTCCGGCTGTAGCCACTTACTTTTCTCTGATGACCTGAAGATATACACTGAAGTAACTTTGTTAGAGGATTGTATCGCCCTTCAAAACCAATTATGCGTGGTTCACGAACGGTGTAAATTAAACAAAGCTAAATAGCAACAAATGTAAAGTTGTATCCTTCAGCAGGAAAAAAACATCGTTAATTTATAATTATTTAAACGATTCTACTGCCCTTAACCGTGTAACGTCGATCAAGGATCTTGAAGTAACGTTCGATTCCTGATTGCGCTTCCTTGAACATATAAGAGGTTATAGCGTTTCAGCTTCTAGAGTGTTAGGCTTTATCATAAGAAACTGTAAGTCGTTTACTCTGGGCTATGTCACTCGTACGATCCAAACTCGAGTGTGATTTGATCTGGTACCCTACTTACTTATGATAATAAGCATAAAAATATAATTGAACGCATCCAATGTAAATTCTTAAAGTATATCTCTTTCAGAATAGACGGTGTATATCCACAAAGAGGTTTTGACCATATTGCTGGCGAGATTTCAAATGGTAGCTGTCGAAAGAAGTATTAAAAGTTCGAAACTGTTGGTTTCAACAGGATGGTGCACCCGCGCACAACGAGCTAATCGGGCTAGAATACCAATCTGAAAAATAAAAAATTTGTCTGATAGCATTTCCCAAATGATCAAAACAAACATCCAATTTGAAAGTTTTACTTTTAACTAACATAATTCAAAACTAATTTTAATATGAAACGTAGCTACAAGATTTGTTTACTAACTTTTTCTTTATTCCAAAGACACAACACAGTTTACGGAACAATGATTTCCTAAACATTATGAATAGTTCATTTAAATTTGTATTGTACTAAGAAATCAAATTGTGCAAAATTTCTTCCTGTTTTCAAAACGGTTTCATCAAAATTTCCCTGGAACAATATTTTCTCGAATTTCCTAAAAACTTGCTTATATTTTCCCAGATTTTCTCTTAATTTCCTGTGATCGTGTTGCCTGAGCCACAATCATGTATGGATCTCTGATATTATGATTATATTATCAATTGTGCGTGATTCGTGGGGAAATTCACCCATTCGGGTGCGCTCCTTTATTTGTGCTAGCAATTTTCTTCCATTCTGTTTATATTGCAAAGTAATTATGGTAAATCTGAATCGGATATTTTAATTCGACTTGGAATTGTGGTTTCGTTTCGTGCCCTTGCTCTTCATTTTTCTTTCCATCTTCTAGCTTCGAAACTTGCGTGAGTTCACACAAGGTTAAACTTGTTATGACTGCATAAATTTTGTTGAAAGTATGGACCGTTTAGCGCATTAATTATTATCTTCATTTAAATAGCAACTTTTTAACAGAACCCGTTATATCGCAGGAATATTCAAATGAGACACCGCAATCGCTGCTATTTATAGATGGCCGGTGGCACCAAGAGTTGCACGTATATTTAATATTAATTTGTAATTGCGAAAAAAAACACTGGTGTTCAAGGCTGTGAATTAATTTTTTTTAACTAACGTAGGCTTTGACAAACTACCATTTTCGGGACAAATTGCTTGTGGTGGCGTCTGCTTTATTACCATGAGCCAGTTTTAGGCGCCAATGCGTTGTTTCTAGGAAAGAATTGACATGATAATTATTAACATTTAATATAATGTCATTCAATGGTTTGTTCTGCGTTTCTAATCGAGTAGGATCATAATAAATTATATTTTTGTTGTACGATAGATTCTTTTGTTGACATACCTACAGGGTGGAATATTTTTCTTACGGTTTCTTTAAATTCTTTGAAAAATGTCTAATGATCATTTCTTTGACATTTGTGTAATATTTTTAAAACAGAAAGTAAGTAGTAGCACACACCAATTCCTTTTTCCAATTACACTACCCCTATATTGGGTGGTTTTCTGCATCTTTGATGTTTGATGCCAAGTTCATAATCTGCGCTGATTTCATTGTACGCAATGGGTAGGGTGTAAAAACTCATTTCTCTTGAACTGTGAAATAGAATGATTATTATGATAAATAAAAGTACATATTGCTAAATGCCAACTTCCCTGATCGCATTGCACACATCTATACATTCCTCCTTCCTTCTTTCTGTCGCACATATGGAATTAGCCCCTCATTAATAAAATGTTACCATTGCATTTAGAGTTTTGGAGGCTCCTTGTACAGTTCTTCCGCGAGTTCTTCACACATCTTAGAAAGAGCTGTGCTGAATATCGCTGAACACGCCCAATCACTGAACAAAATACCGCCTGTTTTTATTTCCACGCACTTAATTGACATAAAATTATTTAAAAAAACAATTCTTATCAAACCGTTCACTTTCTTAACAATATAATCTGTTAATTTCGAAGACTTCCAAGTATTAGTAGCGAAAAAGAATAATATACAGGGTGTTCCTAAATATTAAATCTTTGCCCTATTTTATGATTATATGATATAAATGTAGGTGCACAAACAATTCGTTACCGATCTACAGGGTGTTAAAATTTCAAGATTTTTTAAGTTTTTTCTTTATATCTCTTGCAGTTTTTAAGATATTTCCCTCAAATTTGAAAAATAAGTTACACCGACAGGCTTACATCATTGGTCCCATTAATGGCAGTGAGAATCTACAGGGTGTTTTTTTTGGGGGTCATGTCCCATTTTCCACTCCTGAACTTTTTTCGGTGCGCTACTGGTCGATTGTAAAAGAAGAATTTAATTTTATGGTTTGTTTAGACACTTTTTGGTTTTATAATTTTTTCGTATCTGAGACCGCAATAAATAATCCTAGACTCTCTACCTTGGTAGAATACTAGTAAAATTATTTTTACACTGCATGGTTATTTTCATTTATAAGTATACAAAAACAATTGTTAAGCAAAAAGTCAATATTTCACAATTGATGCTGTATCGCACTTTTAGATAGTTAAATGATAGTGTTTTTTTTAATTCTTTATCAAGCGATGAAAGATAACCTGTGCTCGACTAAAGAATAATTACTTATTACATAATTAAAGATTAGCCCAGCCCATTTGACTAAAATGCAATCATAATTTTTATTTTACTAGTATTCTTGAATTGTTTACAAATCGGCGTTTAAAAATTTCAAGCGAGTACGATTTTAAAATAGGGCAACCGGAATTTTAGTCAGCACACAAAACTGAAAAATTGCGTTTAAGCTAATCTCTATCTTCAATAGTAACAACGTTACCTATGCCATCACCCTGGATCTGAGACACGATAATTTTTTATGCAAAAACTGTTGCGCAATACATAAAGCGTATACAGTGAGTTTTTTTCTTAAAAGTGAACATACCATGTAATTATTCCTATTTTAATTTAAACAAAATCGGTAAGCCGCTTTTGAGCAAGAGGCGAAGAGTGCACATTCAAATTTGTTTTTTTCGATTTTAATAGCCCTTATGGACATTTCATACCTTAAAGAGAATACAAACATGAAATAATTTCTGATCGAATGACACCAATCCCAAGCATGTAAGTGGTGTAGTTCATCAAGTAAGTTGTCATTTAATAGATTTGATTTCAGGAAAAATACATTTTATAAATTAAAACGTATCATTGGCGTTTATTCTTCTCTTCGAGAGCAAAATGGGCCATAATTTGTGTTTGATCTGTACTTATCCAAAATGTAATTTATGAAAAACTACACGATTCCCGATTCCTTCACATTATTTGCATAATATGACGCTGTTGTATACGTGCGTAAAGTCTTTGAAAAATTCATCACCGAAGAATTAAAAAAAAGGTCCGGTTTTGTTTTTTGTGAACCCATCATTTCTCACCAAGATACTTTTCACCACACAGTATGCTAATGCTCGTGCTAATGACTTAAAATAAACAAACTGGATTTTTAAAACAAAACATTAAAATCGAGTGCAAGGATGATTTACAAACGGGATACATTAAATGGCGAACCAATCGAGTTTCGATCCACGAATAATTTAATTATCATCTGAACTTCACACGTTATTCCCAAGCTTAAGAAAATAAAAATAGCTGCAACAAGAGACCAGCTTGAATCCTCTAAACAAGTCTGTGTGCCACCTGTTACTTCTTGTCCTATCAAATTACACAAGATCCGATCCTACAATTCCACCCTCGCCAACGTTGTAAAAGTAGCTTTATGAGCGCGGCGTGTACGGCATGTTAACCTACTGCTTTTTGAAATATTTTATTACATTATCACTACCTACCCTTAGAACAGAATTCTCAAAAGCGGCCGACGTTTTAATTTTTCTTATAGTGTGTGGTTAATGGAAAATAACCCTGGAAGAAAGTCAAGTGGTTGAAGAGACGAGGGTAAAATTGTTTAGATAATATACCGTTGTGAACTACTACCACCGCTTTCAAATCTGGAAAGTTGAGGTTAAACAGCCCCTATGCGAGACAAAAACAACCTTAAGTGAAACGAAGTGAGATGGAGCGGGCGACAATCATATTCAAGTGTTTTAACAAGAACTGGAAGCTCATTGCAATTCTGATTTGGTATCGTCTAGAAGCAAAGGTGTTTATTCTGTTTTTGTAATCATGTATTCGACACAACGACAGAGAGTGAAAATCCGATTTAATGGTTTATTTTTATTTGAGCACATGTGGACGAAAGAATGCATTATAATGGAATGGCACGGCATAATTTTAATGCACAATGAATGGGCATAATTTCACTGTACACATTAAAAAAAATTAATTGCACTCGAAAGGTCTGGTTATAATTTAAGAACCATGCTTAAAATATCTCTTTGACTTGAAACTGAAATCCTTTCATTATACTGTGTAATTTATCTTATAAATTGACAGCACTCTTGTTTTTCATATTGAAACTAAAGACGAGCGCCCTCTTAAGCTTTTTTTTATAAAAAAAATTAATCGCCATCTATCTTTGGGACACCCTTTGCAGCGAGGTATATTTTTGATTTTAGCTTTTTGTGACTAGTAATACCGTGTTAGTACATGTTTAAGACGTTTAAGTGGAACATCCTGTACATTGTATATAACAATGGAGTACATTTTTTCTTTGATGCGGGCTTTCGCTTTAAAATACAACAAAGTGCACTTTCTGAATTTATTTATTGTTTGATTGACAATAACTTGGAATTTAACTGTAGTTGAATTGCACTAATTACAATAACTCTTAATCGACAATTGGTGAAAGCATATTTTGGACAAACTCAATTTTTAATGCATCGCCGGCGGCTCATTTTTGTTTAATAATTAACTATCATTCAAAACCTCTCTGAAATTCAATTAATGGAATACATAATAGTAAAAACGAGCAAAATTTCTATGAGATAGATATCAGTACTACGATTTCAACCCTCGGACGGTCCGAACGCAAATATTAAAAATGAAAACATCCATGGCGCTGCATTTTGCATCATGTAGGCGCGTCGGTGAAATTTTTGATATCTTTACCAAAAACGTGTACTTGCTAATAAATCCAAATTCTGAATGAAAAAAATGCTATAATGCACCAATTTTGATACGAAAGCAGTAGATTTGCTGCACTTGACCGTGGGAAAATATTCCGGTCTTTGGTCCCGGTGAAATTTTGGCAGTTGATCCGGGGTGCAAAATCAAAATTTGGCAGCTGGTCCAGGGTGCGAGATTTCGGCAGATGGCACAGGTTGCCGTATTTCGGTAATTGGCGCCTCGGGGCTATTTTCGCAGTTGGCCCCGGGGTATTTCGGTAGTTATCCCGCGATCTTGGATGCCATTTTGAACTCACAATATTGGATGCTATTTCCGAACCGCCACCTTGGACCCGTGGAGGATTAAATTTCTGGAGCCATTTTTTTTATTGACTTTGGGATTCGAAGCCACGATACCTGAAATAGAAGGTTTGCGTTCACGTTTGAGGTTGCGTTCACGTTCGGCTTCGCATTCACCTTCGCGTTCACGTTTGGGTTCGCGTCCCAAAGTAAAAAAAAAATTCTCCAGCAGGAGATTCCCGATAATGTAACCATAGGTAATTCAAAAATATTCTAGGTAAAATTAGTAAACAATTTCCAAAAAAAAACAGACAAAGAGTCTGCTAACAACATTTTTCTTTTTTTGTCCTCTATCTCACTCTAAAAATCCAATATGACGCCCATAAGAAAGTAGTAACCTGTAGCTTTTACATCTAGCGGGCTATGGAAATTCCGAACAGATTCAGATTATTCGAAAAATAAGTTCCCATAGAAGGTGCTAACGAGAACCATCTTTTTTCGACGGTTTGAGCTAGGGAAAATAAGAACAAAACTTGGCATTTTCAGTTTTTCGGTGATATTTCAGTTATTTTCAAAGATATTTCAAAAATTTCAAAAGCGTTTTTTACTCACAAAAAGGGGTAACTTTGCCCCCATTTAACCTTACATTGTATTTCTCCCACTAGTAAACCAAGAATTTAAACCATCCTGTACAAAGGAAAATAAGTTAATAACATAAATATTCTTTTACAAATAGACTTAGTATGCGCACACCTGATGTTTAAAATATGCGACACGTTTCGTTCAAATTTCAAAAACTATCTGCGGTTAAAACTACGAGTAAAAAAATTTTTACTGGTAGGGTTAAAATTTCAAAAAAAGATCTCTTTAAATAAGAAAGTTGACATTGCGCATGCGCACATTAATCGTCAAGATTTTTCTTGGTTCAGGCGCCAGAGCTATAAGCTACTATAAGATTTTAAAAAACTTTGCAATGAGTTAATGAAGGCAATGTTGACGACACAAAAAGGTTACATACTTAGATCCTAATTAGTACAGCTTAAAAAAGTTTTAAAACTCCAGGGATCTCGAACTCGATGATTACTATTTCAACATTATAATGTTGAAAAGATTGTTTCAAAAAATTGCAATAATTTAAACAATTTAAAAGATTACAGAAGGAAAGGGGGGGGAGGAGCACAATTGAAATTTTGCGTTGTGTCAATAACTGATCTCTTAAATAAAAGATTTTGAAAATAATATCAAAATTGCAAGAATATTCCCAAAAAAGTATTTTAAAAATGACTAGGCTCCACGTAGAATTTTGACATTCAAAAAGGGGATCGCAAAACGATTTCGTAAAGGCCTTCTAAAGTTTCAGAGATAATTTTGTTTTGTTTTGGCCAGCATATGACGCCAATCGTTTTATGTAACTACCATAATTCTTCCCCTCACTGTCTTTTGGATGCGGTAAATCAACCCATGGATTCTTATTTGTAAGGGCCGTCCCCATCGGTCTGTAGTTTCGAGGACAATCCGAGATCACCTCCTGATTGTGTCCTGTAATGTCGTATTGTTCCTTCATTCTGCTGCTTGCCACTTGAATTCCATCTCGAACTTCTTCGTGGATGGCTGCCATTCTGAGGCGGAAGTTCTTCACGTACTCGTCATTGACTACTTCCGTTTTCTCGGGTCTGCCGAATTTCTAATCGCAAGGTATAGCAGCCGGATTTCCCTACCAAAGAGTACCGAGACTGGACTTTGTCTCGTGATGTACTGCAGATCTATTCGGCATTAAAATCAAATGCAAATACTGATTCCAGTCACGCTAATGAGACAACCTGTGATTCGTTCTTTCCACCATTCCGTCAGATTGTGGGCGGAGGGCTGTCGTCCTAGTTTTTCGGATGAGTCATCGTGCAAATGAAAAAAGAATCTTCTATTTGATATTATGTTCAATTATCAAATACCTCCCATGTGTGTATAGGTTTTTGCATTGCATTTTCGTATTTTGTGTCAGCATTTTTTGGTGAATCTAATAAACATTTACGATACGATTTTGTTACAGATGGAGGAGTTGGATAGCTTTGATCTTCACGACTATGGAATGGAGGAGAATTTTTACGATCCCAATCCGCCTACTAAACCCAAACGTAGGGTTACTTTCGGTAAACGGATTATTGCAAAGGTAAGTCAAATATGCATTATTCATTCATTTTAAAAGTTGAAATAGTTCCTGCAATGCCCTAAATTTCAAATCTACGTGAAACGTGCCCCCTTTTGCTATAAAAAATCTTGGAAAATAGAACAACCAACAACGTATCGCACTTTGGTACAATTTCGCTTCAGATCTATGATCTGGAGACAGCTTTTGGCAACATTATCACAGTAGGTATATTCCATATAGAAGGATATATTGTGAGATTATTGTCAATTTCTTGTCTATAATATACTGAAACAGAAAATGCAACAAATATCGCGCATTTTCATTGGACCGTATATTCTACAAGTATGTAATGTAAGTATTTAAATAAGTGATTAGGTACCAAAAAAGGTTTGTATAATATAGTATAATGTAATTTGAATATCCTACTGTATTGTGTATTTTCCAAACTGTTTCAAAAACTTACTAAATGTAAAGAAATGCTCGCTGCACATTTTCTTTCGGTTTCGGTTCAAAACGCCTAGTAATTGTAATGAACAAAAACTTTCTTATAATGCAGTCTGTATAGTGGAGTGGAGATTTGTATTTGTTTAGTCCAAATGTGTATGCTTTTAATGGATCGCTTTGATTAAATACTACAAACTGTTGAGAACTAGCTATATTTAATATCGCTGGAACGACTTTTATCGAAAGGACTGATTACATACTTGGAAGCCCTACTTTTGTTGACGTATCAGATACACCCTTTAACCACTTGTTCAAGGGAGAATGAGCGCACTTCCTGTGGCACGGTGATGTATTTACTGGTCACATCTTCCGGTGCAAATTATCTTGGTCTAATGCACTGTTTAATTAAATCGTTTGTCCTCAGTACCTACCTACATAATTGTTTCGTAGAAGTTTAACGTATGTATACCTACCTCCATAATCTTTAGGTATCGTCTTGTACCAATGCGGTATTCAGTGGTAATTAAAAGTCTTTATTTGGAAGGATTTTGTTGGGAAAATAAAGTATGTCATCAGTTAAAGATGTTGTAGATCTGCCACCAATCATTAAAGTAACCTATATTGAAATCTGGTCTTTCCTTTACCTTTATACATGGTGATTCGATGAGGAAAGAGAAATATTTTACAGACATATCCAGGAAGCAAAACAAGCTCATATGTTCAAGTTCGAATTTCAATTTATTTCAAAGATATTTTGAACAATAGCAATTTATAAAATTAAAGAAAAATGTATTATTGAACAAAAAATTATCAAAGTCTGATGTCTTCATCCTGGGATCTATCTTTCTTTTTTATTGAATGCACAGGTAAGAAAAATTTTCTCGTGCAGTTCTGATGGTACCTCTCTCTCTTATTAGGCCATGCCTCTCCCCATCGGCAATCAAATCACTTCCCAATGGGAATGTGCTTTCTGCTGCACACTAGTCTCCTCGGGCAGCTGTAGTTTCCAAAACATTTAGTCCAAACTCTTTAGTGGTTACGATACAGCAATCCGCCGATGGACATTTACTTTTAGTTGTTTGGAAATAAAATCATCGTAAAATCATCACTTGCATTCGTCCTACAAAGTGAACATGTTTTAAAATTTAATGGTGGTTCACCGTATCGGTATCCGTGACGGACTAATAAGACAGCGAAACTACTGGGCGTAGAAAGCTGAAATTTGGCATGTAGGTTCCTTGGGGATTGTAGGCGAGCACTAAGAAATTCCTAAGGGAACGGGAAAAACGGGATTTAACGTTTTACAGTCTGCGGAAGATAGACTTTACATTTAAAACGTGAGTTTCTTTGTAGGTGTTAATGTGTACTCAGAAAGCACTTCCCGAAATTCCCACGGGAACGAAGAAAAACTGAATTAAGACAGATGGTAATGTTTATGGGCGCACGAAGTCGCGGAGGCAAAAGGTAGTTTTTCATAGATATGTAAAATTTGTTCAGCGTCGATGAGCACTAGTATGGAAAGGGGTGGTCCAAAAAAATTTGCGTCTGGTCTCATTCAATGCAAAATTTAATGCCCTAAAATTATGTTTGCGAGATTGTAAGTCTGTAACTGTAAAACTGCAAAAATTCGATTTGGATTTTAAATTGGTCTAAGCTTCAATGTCAAAGGAATGTTTTCGAAACTGTACGATCAAAATAAAAAAATGCCGTTCCAAATGCAAATGATAATACATATCAGTATTATTAATATTATTAATCCTTAACTGAAATGATTCCGTTTTGTTTTCGATGTGCAACCGGGTCTAGGACACTTCGCCGAATGCCCACAACGCCGACACGATTTTTTGAAGGTCCATATCGCCGACTAGGGACACTACGCCGACGGACACTACGCCGACCGTGCCCACATCGTCGACAAGTGTGCAAGGGACACAACGCCGACCATGCCCACTTCGCCGACCGTGCCCACATCGCCGACAAGTGAACAAGGGACACTACGCCGAACGTGACCATAACGTCGACTCATACAACACTTCTTAATCAAGCTGGACGGTGTGCAACACCAAGTAGCTTTTGACGTTAGGTTATTGTAGGTTCAGAATATTTTTTTAACTTTTTTCGAACTACAGACTCATACGAAAATTCTTAATCAAACTGGACGGAGTGTGAAGCAAAGCAGCTTTGGATATTAGGTTATTTGTAGGTTTAGGAAATGTTTTTTAAACTTTTTAAAATGCAAACTCATACACTGGACAGAGTATGAGGGGCCTGGATTTTCGAACAGTCGGCGTTGTGGTCACGTTCGGCTTAGTGTCCCTTGCACACGTTTCGGACAGAGTATGAGGGGCCTGGATTTTCGAACAGTCGGCGTTGTGGTCACGTTCGGCTTAGTTTATTTTGAAAGATATCGTCGATTATAGTCGATAGTGATACGACCATCAAACCGCATAATGTAATCTTAATCTTTACGTATATAAATGGTATGGGTAGGTACTCATAAATGCAGCGAGGAACGAAAATGCGGCTCATTATCGATAAGATATATACATTTAATCATATTATCGTAATAGCATAACAAGAAGAAACAGAACCAACGTGGCTTTACAATTCGCGCGTGCTGGTGCAGGTTTTCCCGACCAGAATAGATGGGCTTAAAAAAATGTTCTATGCGTTTATTTTATTTTTTTTTTAATAATAATTGTACTTTAATGACTGAATATGTAAACATATAATAAAACGCGTAACGCCAGGCTCACAATTGTTTAAAGCGCGTTTGCCCATTTGAAAGGAAATATCACACTAAAATCGTCGATGTGTCCTTGAAAAATGAAATTGATATATACATTTAATCTATTTAATAGCTTCGGAGTAAACAAATTTAAGATGCATTCTTCCATCTCTATGGCGAACGGGGAGGCCGGTCATCGTAAAAATTGTTGTAGGTAGGCCATGGTTGTAGGTACTGAAGAGTGACTTTTGGTGGGTTTCTCCACCATCTTGCTGGAAATACTCTTGTCTAGGTTCGTCATCATGAAGTAGATTCAGTAACGTATCCAGTATTTCAGTAACGGTATCATTGAAAAAAATTGGACCTACCGTACGCTTCCTAGAATGCCAACCCAAATACCAATCTTCAAAGGATTCAAGCTGGTTTCTTCAACGTTATGGGGGTTTTTGGCTGCTCACGTCTGGTAGTTTTGACTAGTAACATATCCTGATAAATGGACACACGCGTCGTCGCTCAAAAAAGAAACAAAATCCTATCCTGTGTACCGCCACATTTAAATTTAGGAGTCCATATTCCCACGACTCTAATTAAATGTAAAGAATCCTTATACATTTTTATTGGATTTTGAATGCTGTACTGTCCGTCCGGACCCACTTCTGCCGTTTCGACCTACTTTTAGGGAAATGGTCCTGGACTTTATGCAGTAAGTAACCTATACCTTGAAGGTGTCAGATTTTGCATACGCATGCCTTTAGTGGTGCCAAGTTAAATTTTAGAAAATGGGGGCGGGGGGGTCCCTTCATGGTATTCTAATGAAAGGTCTCTTCGAAATAATTGGTTTATACAAACTATAACTTTCCCGTGTGACTCTTTTTCGAGATCAGGGAGGGGTTAAAAATTAATGTTATCTCATTGTGTTCTAATTAAAGGTCTTAACAAAAGGAACCGTTTTCTACCAATGACAGCCCTTCTGTCTGTCCTCTTATCAAAGAACGGATTGTCGGAAGAGGGTACTCACAAAGGGCGATTGAGACGTCTGCAAGAAATATATCCATCCAAATGATCTCCATTTACGATTTCTATCACGTGCCTTTTTCCATTACATACCTCTATGCGTACATGCATAAAAAACCCCGAACACTTTTTTTATCAATGGACATAAATAAGAGGTGTCATTCATCTTACAAATTGAATTCAATCTTTCATAGCTTGTACTATTCCGGAAACATTGGGTACTTGTGGAATGTAAATGAGTCGTGAAGTAATCTAATGAGCGAAAAGAAATCCTTTAGAAAAAAACGGAACCAATAGTGACGCTTGGCGTTATTTTAAAACTTAATTTAAGGGTACGACAATTTAACGTAATTATACGAAACGCATCCGGTAGGTATACAGTGTATCTATGTTTCCGTTTTATTAGCTATAGAATGACTTCCAATTTTCTCTATTCGAATTAGTGAACTATGTGTTATGGTTGTCTGTGCGTTTGCTTCGAATACGAATTCAAAAGGCGTTTCTATTATTTTCATTAATTTATTCATGTTTAAAATGCATGCCGAGTTTTTGATGTATGAGAGAAGAAGACATTATTGCATGTAAATGGGAGTTAGTTACCTATCGTGAATACTACAGATTTACTGTCCTATCGATAGCCAATCGTTAAATGGGTACAAGAGTGTTCTATTGGAAAATTGACACAAAAGCTATTTTAAATAAATTGAGAAACTAAAAACATTTTGGTCTGAAATTCCTTTGCGTGTATCGTCAAGCGAATGCACTTCTTAGGGCCGACCATTCATTATCTTGTCACATTCGGTAACAAATTGACTATGACGAAAAGGGATTATGTGTATTTTAGACGCAAATTTGGTCGAGTTTTTGTCTACTTTCTACACTGAGACTCAAATATGTTGTGTCGAGGAGGGAGAAATTGAATTGGGTGTAGTAAATAAAATAATGACTTTTGATGAATCGGTACATTTTTAACATTTATCAAAACTTTTAACTTGCTTCTATGTTAATTGATTTAATGAGTAATGGTCTTACGTGATGTATCAATTTATTTTTACATATTTCAAACAACGGCAATTTATATACTAAAAAACGAGGCAATAGATAAAACATGGAAAAAGGTTTTCGCCTTACGGCGAGTAACTTTAGGGCACTTAGCAATGCGCAGTGTGTGAAGCGCACATATGATTAAATCTGGTTAATAATATGCGATATGTTTACCAAGACTAGACGAATCTGGTTAAAATTTCAAAAGAATATCTGTATAAATAAGAAACTTAACATTGTGCAGTCTATGCATATCAAAGTTAGCATTGCGCAAAACAAATTTTTTGATCGGCATCAGTTTTAATTTTGTTTGAGGTGCCTACGTACAAAATTTCATTGAAATATCTTAACGGATAAAAAAATGGGTTGCGCATGCGGAATTTGTTTAATATGCATAAGTGCATAGTTACCTGAGGTTTAAGGAATATTTACTAACACAGAAAACCGGACATTCATATATGTTCTTTGTAACAAGAATTATAAAAGCAACCCTTTTTGGAGGTTTGGGCAGTTTTTGGGTTATAACTCCTTGGCCCGTTCGGACGTCTCTACACAAAGTTATCGTGCACACGGACAGACAGACAGCAATACAAAACGGGACGGACGACAAAGTGCAGCCAATACCGATTTTTCACTTTGAGGAAAATACGCTAAAAATACTAAAGGATAGTTCTCGTTTTTTGAGATTATTAAATATTGTGGGAAAGATAATAGGCAACCATTTT